>NW_018480045.1:255693-350644 GCF_002113885.1 Mizuhopecten yessoensis | reverse complement strand
TTTTGAGACTGATCGGATAAACAACATGGCCGACAGGCAGCCATCTTTGATTTTGATATTGAAAGTTTGTTAGCGCTATTTCTCAAGAAGTACTGGAGGGATCTTTCTCAAATTTTATATGTATGTTCCCCTTGGTCCTTAAATGTTCAGGGCAATTTTAGAGACTGATCGGATAAACAACATGGCCGACAGGCAGCCATCTTGGATTTTGATAGTGAAAGTTTGTTATCGCTATTTCTCGGGAAGTACGGGAGGGATCTTTCTCAAATTTTAAATGTAGGTTCCGCTTGATCTCTTGTTGTGTATGTTAAATTTTGAGATTGATCATAAAAACAAAATGGATTAAAAGAAGAACTAAACAGATCTTTCTCATATTGCAATGATCGATTCTATTTCTTTCACATTAAGTACTGTACTAGTAAATATGTGAAATGACAAACTCACTTTGAAGGTTGGCTTTCATACACATCAATATTAAGTTTAGATCAAAAGTTACCTCAAGGTGCATTTACTGTTAACATGACTCGATCAAACAGATTAGAGGAAAGAAGAGAAAAGATTGAACTGACAAAGAACTAATGAAGATGGTAAAAAAGTGGGCGCCAAGATCCCTCTGGGATCTCTTGTCTTAGATACTTGTGACATAGTGTACATATCTTGGTTTACTTAGATGTTTGTGACATAGTGTACATATCTTGGTTTAGTTAGATGTTTGTGACATAGTGTACATATCTTGGTTTAGTTAGATACTTGTGACATAGTGTACATATCTTGGTTTACTTAGATACTTGTGACATAGTGTACATATCTTGGTTTACTTAGATGCTTGTGACATAGTGTACATATCTTGGTTTAGTTAGATACTTGTGACATATTGTACATATCTTGGTTTACTTAGATACTTGTGACATAGTGTACATATCTTGGTTTTCTTAGATACTTGTGACATAGTGTACATCTCTTGGTTTACTTAGATGTTTGTGACATAGTGTACATATCTTGGTTTATTTAGATACTTGTGACATAGTGTACATATCTTGGTTTACTTAGATACTTGTGACATAGTGTACATATCTTGGTTTACTTAGATACTTGTGACATAGTGTACATATCTTGGTTTACTTGGATACTTGTGACATAGTGTACATATCTTGGTTTACTTAGATACTTGTGACATAGTGTACATCTCTTAGGTACCAACTCGGTGATGCTGATTACTCCAGTGATGAAGAAGATGAGGAGGAGGCACCTGTTATGAAGAAGAAAACCCCTGTCCCTAGTAAACACAAGGCCAATCAAGGTAAAATGTCTTAGCTTACTCAAAGGTATCGGGTTACATGAGCAAATACCTTGGTACAGGAAGTTTGTAGTTTGCTTATTTCATCTTTTATTATTGCGATGAAATGTGTGTATATATGTTGATTTCATCTAATAGTCTTTTTGACACTGAAATTGAAAATTGTTTGACATTTTCAAAATCAAACATGAATTATTGATCAGCATTAACACTGAAGTTTCTATCTGAATCCTTGCATTCTGTGAAGTTTTTTGTAAGCTTGTTCAAATATTTTCAATAAAAAGTGAATCGGTGATAAAAAACTTAGATTTATTATTCAATCTTTTTTCATATTCTCAAGATGACAAAGCCTCGTCAAGTAAAGGATCCTCATCTAAAAAAGCAAAACTAGAAGGTTTGTTGGGTTCTTTATTTTTGCTTTTAGTGCTCATAATTCACTCAGTTTTATTTTTCCTTTGAGGTTTATTGCATATATATTTTTAGTCACCCCTGGGGAACCCCAGTGTGGACCATTTTTAATTAATTAATTTGACAATTAATAGAAACCATAAAGACATTGTTTACTGTTTAGGGTTAAAATACAGTGTTGTTAGTGTTGCCTGCCAAGTTCTCAACAATGAAATATAGGTCATAGGTAGATGGTCAAAATTCAGGTCAAGCCTGCTAATTTCAACATGAAACATGTCAGTGTCATCAAAAATGGCAGTAAGTAATATGATTAAATGTGCCTTTTAATATACTAGTATGTCTGACCTAGGGTGTATTTGAATCTTAAAGATTTTCAAAGGTGATCTTAAAGCTTTTAAAGGTTGATTTTTAAACACTTTCAATGTTGGAATAGGTAATCCAAATGCAGGAGTGTCAAAAAAATACTAAAATGTGCACAGGTCATAAAGGTCATTTGTAGGTTGACCTGAGCAAATGCTGGTGACTAATTGGTAGGTATGTTGTAATTATCTCTTAGTGAGATATTGTCTGTCATTTAGGATATTTAAATAAGTGAACTGTACATCAATACCTAGTTACTGGTTATGTTGTTCACATAGAGTGTGACGTTGTACTACATTGTGTTCCAGTGTACGATGACAACACAGACGTGGATTCAGGAGAAGACACAGAGGATGAAGTACGAAGGTATGAATTACAGTCAAAACTGTTGGTGATCTTAATTCGTAGCTACTTTCCCTCGCAACAAGGTCGTGGAGGGGATACAGCATTCTGTACATGCATTCTTTGAACCAACTATCAAAATGTGTCCCATATTAACAAGGTTTCACTGTAAAATCAATTTGCTTTGCATCACTTTCTTTCATTTAATTATAGAATAAAACAGAAAATGGAGCAAAATGACAAACCCAAGAGCAATGAAGCAGATGTGTATGGTGATTCGACAGACAATGATGAAGTGTCCTCTAAATCAGCACCCAGGGGAAATAGTAAAATGGAGGAGGAGGAGGATGACTCCAATGACTCGGGACTCCCTGAACTTCCAGATTTTTTCACCAACAAGAATTTTTTCCTGTATGGAGATTTTTCTGTATCAGAGAGACGTTTATTAATCCGATACATCACAGCGTATAACGGGTAGGTGAACAGTGTCTGTAGATGTCTCCCTCATACAATAAAACACGGAAAACCCTAACACATTTGTTAAAAAAAATGACTAGAAAGGGCGAGGAAAACAGCCATTTCTATATGTTTGCCTTTGTCATATTGATTGTATATCTATGTACTGTAAAGCGCTTTAGAGTGGCATTATGTTCTAGTTAAATAGGGCGCTTTATCAATTGTTGTATATTATTATTATAATACATAGCAGGTTTAATAAATAAACGGTTTGAACATTTTTCCACTCTTACTTTGGTTTCACTATTAATTTTGGACAATTTGTATCAGTATGATCTGTATAATTACAGGCCTAAAGTCTAATTTCTTGCTCTGGTTACAAATTAATAAACAAAACCTTTTTTGTGTATGATTTGGAAAAAAAATTGAAGAGATTGAAAGCAAAAAATCATGTTTTTAATGTTTACATTTTGACTTTTTGGTCATTTGACATGAATTAAGCAAGTTACAAGAAAGTTGGTTTGAGCAAAGAATCCATGCTTGAGCATGAGAACGGTTTCATGAATACAGGCCCAGGTTTTTGAGATTTTATACCTTTGAATGATCACTCTATATACTTAATTATTCACAGTGAACTGGAGAACTACATGAGTGATCAGACAAATTATGTACTGACCTACAACAAATGGGATGATAACTTTGATGAGGTAAGTAAGAGAACATACCTGTATACATTTCACTGATAAACAGTTTTTCACACGTTTTTGAAACTATGAAATGAATTGTTTAGCTTTTCAGTTAATCATGTGATGAATTTGTCGTTTGTTTGATATTCATATGCAGATTTAGGTAAATAGGTACTCCAGTTCAGGTGGCACAGAAATATTCCACAATAAGCAAACTCATTGGACCGAAACTGTGCTGAACTTACAGGGAGAGTTAAGAATTAAGTTTCGGTATTTTGTGCAAAAACAAAGTGGGGAAAAAATATATATCCTTCTTTCATGTGCACGAAATCTAGCCAGAATCAGCATTTTAGTTTCGGTCAGGCACGTCTGCACCCTTTGATAAGCACGCACCAAATTTTGCAGAGGTCAATCTTGGTTATGTAAAAGGGGCCTTCATGTCTGACCTGCTACCCATCATTCTTGTTTAGATGTATTTATATAATTCTGTAATTCCAGATTTTTATTTTCTTGATAATACAACAAAAACTATTGTTATATCTCATACTTAAAGAAAAGAAAACAAGCTTTCTTGGAGTTCATTAAAACTTTTCATGGCATAAAATTATATATGATTTCAAATAGTTTATATAAAATACAAGATTATGTAATGATTCCGGAAGTTCTCATTGTAGTGAGTATATGGTAAGATAAACTGAAAACTTCAGGAAAAGCTTCAAAATTTTAATATAAAATGAAAACCAATGAGATCTAGATCTGTTAATATCCCATTCAATAATCTGTGTGAACATTTTCAGATATTGATGATTAATTATGAGAAATATAATATTAAATTCATTTGTAACTTTCTAACAGGCGCTGGCTGACAACTCAAAGTTGGTGTTCGTGAAACCTAAATGGATTTACGCCTGTCATGAAAAATACAAGACTATGCCCTTCCAACCCTACAGTGTTGTGCCGGAATGATTGTGAAAGGATGGTCTATGTGACAAAAAGACGCCAGATCCATACACTTGTACCTGTTCTGTAGTTACACACTGTTTGATTTAAAGCCAGAAGTTTGTCACCTGCTCTCATAATGGGCAGTTTATAATCATGTTTACCCATCCCTTTCAGTGAACTAAGGAATTCTTTTATATGCAAAAGGATATAAAAGGACAGAATAAACAATGCAAAAGAATTAATAGCATTTTGTGTGTAAAGATGCTGGAGGGCCAGACCAGGGTTTGAACCCACTGACCTCCAATCATTGTGCCGTTACTCTAACCATCTGAGCTTACCAGGCAATGGTAGTATCCCGACCCACAGCTACAGCAATGATAGTATCCGGGCCCAATGGCTACAGCTATGGTAGTATCCCGGCCCAATGGCTACAGCTATGGTAGTATCCGGGCCCAATGGCTACAGCTATGGTAGTATCCCGGCCCAATGGCTACAGCTATGGTAGTATCCCGGCCCAATGGCTACAGCTATGGTAGTATCCCGGCCCAATGGCTACAGCTATGGTAGTATCCCGGCCCAATGGCTACAGCTATGGTAGTATCCCGGCCCAATGGCTACAGCTATGGTAGTATCCCGGCCCAATGGCTACAGCTATGGTAGTATCCCGGCCCAATGGCTACAGCTATGGTAGTATCCCGGCCCAATGGCTACAGCTATGGTAGTATCCCGGCCCAATGGCTACAGCTATGGTATTATCCCGGCCCAATAATAAAGGGAACGTTCCCGTATGTATGAAAAAGTAAAGTGTGGTATTTTCTTAGTGTTTTGCCTGCAGTGGGATGGGATACTTAACATACAGGTCTTGTTATCAATGGGATTTTTTGGTAGACATTTCAAATTGTTTACAGACTTATTTTTTTTGAAAGATAATTTCATTGAAAAATAATCTCTCTTTTCCATTTATATATGGTCTTCACATTCAGCTACATTTCATTTGTATTATTATTAATGGTAGAACATGCAATTTCCTCAATTTAAATATTTTCACCTTACTTGCCCTTGAATGAGATGGAAAATTCAACACTGGACACAAAAATAAAATCATGCAAACTTGTCAGAAGTGATATATGTCCAACATTAGGTAATTTTCTTTTAAAACTCCAGTTGGCAAAAATATCATTACAGCTTACAGACCATTGCTCATTAATGTGTATCAGAAATATTACCAACAACATTGTGTACTCTCTCAGGAAATTTAGTTTTTGTCTTTAATCTGGTATGTTTAAGTTAAATCAGATTAGTGTATTAATTGAATGTGTTAAATTTACAATTTATAGATAGTTGTTGAAAGTTTTCAATGAATGTACAGATCATGTATATATGTTATCACATCAGCAAGTGTGCCATTATGGCTAGATAATCGTAAGAATTAGTGCAATGTTTCAATCTGTTTCAGTCCATTCCATTTAAGTGCATTACACATCAGTAAGTTGGTCAAAAGCTCTTCATATATGTTATTTGTTTGGAACCATACAGACTTTAAATAAAATATACCTTAGCCTAATTATCGATCATCGGACCTACTTTACATAGGGTGTATATTTCAGGGAGATTTTCCCCCTTATTCTTGTGCCATGAAAACCCCACAACCCTTCAAATTTATTTCCATTCTGATAGTGTTAGTCAAGACCGTTGCCACTGACAATCTTGTGACCAAAACTTTGAAAATTTGACTCTGCAGAACTTTAGTGATAAAGTGATATACAGTTACATGAGGCCACATGCAGGCAACTTCTGACTGGATCGATTTGAGGGTTGACTAACAATGAAACCATATTCTTGTAAGTTGAAGGTTGTGCATGCTCAAATGATATGGATCCTCAGAATATTACCTTAAAACCTATGTTGCTAGACATTCATACATGAACTAATGGTGTAAGGGATAATATATTTGTTACTTACATTATCTGTACTGTTCAATATTTTTGTAGAGTATTTGTTAATGATATCATGTAATTAACATTTTAAATGTAATTTGTCAACTAAATATTGTACTGTTTGATGTCTAGTAGCAAACACACATTTTGAATACATCTGCTACCATTTGTAGAAATACAATTTTAACATTACATGCATAGTGTTTGATTTTTGTTTTATTTTGCTGTATGTAACACATGTCCTGTTTAAAGTCACTGCCCTAATATTTCTTCAAAAGTTTCTGCTTTTTTAGGTCACCTGAGTTGTTTTAGGGACCTATTGCTATCCGTCTTCGTCCGTCTTCCGTCAACCATCGTCCGCTAAGATTTTACATTTTCAATTTAAGCTAAAATACTGTCAAAGGGATTTCATGGATACTTTATGGGAATCTTACTGACATCTCCCTAACCAAGTGTTGTTATTTTTCTGGTCGATCAGAAATCCAATATGGCTGCCATGGCCGCCGTTTTGAAAAAAGTATTTCAAACTTAGTCAAGTTTGACTGGGCCAATTTAACTGAAACTTTGTAGGAATGACCGACTCATGTTCCTGACAAAGTATTGTTATTTTTTTGGTCGACCAGAAATCCAATATGGGCACCACGGTCGCTCTTTTGAAAATAACTATTTCAAACTTAAAATCAAGTTCTAATAGGCTGATTTAACTGAAACTCGGTCTAGGAATGATCAACATATGATCCTGACAAACTTAACATTATTCTTAACTTTTTTTTACTCAACTTGGTAGGGATGATAGACAACATTATCTTCACTTCATATTTCAACAACAAAAATAAATACTGTAGGACTCAGGTGACCGTTAGGGCCCATGGGCCTCTTGTTTATTAAAGATAACGACGCTGTCTGCCTGAATTGTTAAATTCTCTTTCCTGAATCTCTTCTTCTGCTTGTAGTTTCGCCTACACTTTGAATAATGGAATTAGATGGAAATCCTTGAAATTGGTGACATGTGTCATTGCATGATTAAATTTAAAACAAGCTCACTGATCATAAGTAACACATATTTTAAATACAAAACATCCTTTATTTTTTTTGCTGTTCATGTTGGCAACATTTTCATTACAATAAATAGCACAGATTTGAAACGTGACGTGCCAGTATACTGATCACACATTGCTGCATGGCTGAAAGCACATCAAATGAGGACATAATAGACAAACTGTGCATTGGTGAATATTTTGTTCTGTGTACAAAAAAGTTGAATGTAAACATTTCATCATTGGCTAACATTTGCAACACTGGTAAATAAAATATACCATGTAGGTTAAAATCAGTATATGGATTGTTTTTTATAGTGGATTTCAAAAGTTGAACATGAAAAAATGCATCACTTAGTTGGAGTCCAGACAGACATAATCAAGGCAGATCACCTATTTTCCCCTGAAAAGATATTTTTTCATGAAAAGACATCACATGTATTCCCCATGAAAAACATAAACATCTTGTTTTCCACATTGTGCTGACATAAAGTCCTATTCATTTAAACCACAATAAAAGTAATATTGTTTAAACAAAACCACAATTTTTAAGTCAACCTATTTAAAGAGACTCTAGATCTGTCTTTTTAAAATCAATAGAACTTGATCCCTACTATTCACTTTTTGCTCAAATTCAACTGCTCAGAATGCTTTAACCTATGCATTTTACACATATCAATACCGTATCTTACAGATGATAATCCCATCCCCATTTTTCCTTACTTTCTGTGCATAATAAGCCCATCCCCCTTTTTCAAGTTCGTCAGCATCGGTCAAAATTTTATTTTTTTGTATTGTTGTATGTTGTGCAATACATGTTAAGCTAAACTAGCAGGATGTGTTGGAACACTTTCCTACTTTTGACATGTTTTCATGTACAGGTCCCCTGGGCTTATCATCGGTACAATACGGTACTGTCAGTGGGTTGTAAGAAGGGGAGGTAATCTGTCCTGGATTAGTTATACCTGATTTAGTTCCTATTCAGTAATACCTTTGAATCATAATTGTCACTCATTTCAGCACTTCAAACACCTAGGAATGCAACATTGAAATATAGCTTGATTTCTGTACACAAGGTTGAAATCAAACTGTGCTATTAACTTTAAATATGTACAGGGGTTTGATATATTGTGAAAGTATAATAGGGTTCCTGTCTACAGCTTCCTCGATATCAATTACTCTTACCCTAGAGATTTACAAATACTTCTTTTGATTTGTAACTTTCTAGTTCATGTTTTTTTCCCCTTTTATTAAAATCACATGATTTATTCAAAGGAAACATGGGGCGTGGCTTTACAGCAAATCTAAGCTGTAAATCAAGACATCACTATATATATATATAAGCCTTATCACTGAAATAAATAGAGGTTACAGACCCCATCAACAAATATTAAATATTAATAATTATACAGGGCCCGATAAAGAGAACAATGTTACCGATATTTATATATATTATACCAGAGTGGGAGTCCTGTACATCTGTTTCATTAAACCTAGCATTTTCAGAATGTACATGATGAAGATGAAAATATATTTTTACTGTATTACAATAAAAATATTTCCCTTCAATTTTATTTTTTTATGTATTAATTATAATATTTTTCATATTTGATTCAGAATATCTGATCAATTTGCAGAAACAACACAATAAAGAGTCATACATAATTACAACATTTTTAACAATAATAAATTCAGTTAGCACTGATTGAACACAAATGTAATGTATATTTAATACTCCTTGGTAAAAATAATCAGACACATAATAATATGACTAACAATTAAATATCCCAAATAAAACCAACATTATTCATGCGGACGTTATTTAAAGTGTTTGGAAAAAAAGTTCAAAAATGTAGTGGAGGTAATTTTAATGAGATTCAGAGAAAAACTTTAAAAAGTTTAAGTTCTCATTGATTTAAAAAACAAAGTTCACTAATACTGTAAATATGTAAGAATACATGTATTCTTTAAGTTTTGGTATAGAAATTTTATGACTGTTAGAAATGTTCATTACAATCGTTACAATAAACTGCTTATGTAACTCTATGTAAAATAGGTACAATGTTTATCTAAATGTCACCAAAACACATCCAAACGATTACCAATATTTCTATTTACCATTAATGATTCTTAACACAAGTTTACTCACGGTAGAAATAGGTATCCATTTTTTTTTTTTATATAAAATTCAACATACCTGTTGTAAAAGTATGAAAATTATGATATACTGTATGTACTTTTTTTAATTGAGAACAAAATTAAGAAACAAACAGCCATGTTTATAAGCATAACCAAGATGTACATGTGTATATCACATAAAAGTTGTGTTTAAATTTTCCGTTATCTGACATTTAACAATATAACACACATATAACAAATTTCAAAACTCTTGATTGAATAACAAGTTGAAAGGTGTATTGTTTTTTTGAAGAATTGATAACAATCAAAACAAAATCACATTGAGAGAATTCTATATGAACCTAGTTATAAATCATGGTGTGAAAGCATTGGCAGACTAGAGGTAGTTACGACAAGGCTTTGGCATACATACAAATACATTGAATATATATATAGCAGATTATGCTGTAGTTTGTGTGAAAAATTTAGCACAAATACATGGTCCATAACATAACCTTACGAATTCATCATCCATGCTGAGGGAGCTGAATGTTTGTGTCTTATGAGGAGGTCCTTGCAAGGTATACCAGTACATGTACCAGTAAATCTGAAGCTGTGGGAGATGTGGAGATACAGGAATAAACGCTACATAATATAGGATCACACAAATATTAACAACAATAACAAACTCACTAAACATCTACAGACCACAACCAAATGTATAAATATTACACTTCATATAATAATAGTTCTATTTTACAAAATATTTACTTTCTGTTCAATGTAAATTTCATGGAGTAAATTTTCTATTGCAAAAATCAGATAGAAAATTTCCTGTCAAAGATTTGAAAAAGTGGTCTCTTAACAAAATCCTTTTATTTAAAAATAAAAGCTTTAAAAATTCAAAAGGTTTTAAAAAAGCCTTTTAAGAAAAATACATTGAACAGTAAAGTGTCTTTTTCACAACCATTCTCATACTCCTATTATGTGTGTGTTATGTTAAGCGCCTAATTGAGGAAAACATGATCATACGCTATTTACGGTGACCATGATGAAAGGTGGAGACGGCCACAAGTCCAGCATAAAACATCAAAATAAGAAAGCAATGATCGTGATAGTTCACTATGATTACAGATTGGAAACCACTGGTAAACTAGAGGATTCATGTGTAAAGAATCTTTTTCAATAATCCCAAAGTGATCAAATTAAAATGAACAGCCTTTGCAACCTTTCTAACTTTCAACATAGTAAAAATCAACAATTAATAATAGAAGACAAATATTGTGTACACAATCTCAAAATTAACTTAATTGTTTGATTAGTAATATCCAAGTGATGACAAATTTCAAATTGTTTGCAATAATTTGGGTTTTAGATACGCATGTAAATAATGAAACATTTAGAACAGATCATTACTGAATACACACCTTTGTATGTAAGTTTAACAATATGCTTGTAAATGAGCAAAATAACAATATTAAAACAAATCTAGCACATTTCATAAATTGAGACAGAAATACAATCTTCAATCCCTTTAAATTATGTTGAGTTCAGTATAAATAAAAAGTGGTGCTTTCTGATTTTTCAACATTTTTCAACAGAAGATGGTATTTTTAAATTAATACATAAACAAATGTTTGACAACAAGAAGAATGAGACGCAAATTCACACTGAGAGTAAACAATATCAGTTTATAACAGAAAGTAAATCTATATTCATTTCAATGTCTTTTCCGAGATTTTATAGGAACTTGACTTGAATGAAGAGTGATCTTAGAAAACCGTCTTTCTTAGCTCATAATTCAATGGTGCACATAAAAAAAACAAAATTCATATTTTAAACATATACATTAAAAGCTAATTATTTTTTAAGGAAATAAAAGTATCGGTGTAAAATTCCTAAATGTGAAATACAACATGCACAGAAAATAAACATCAGGAGTGATAACAATTGAAAAAAAGATTTTGTTTAATTCAGATAATTATTTCTTGTGTCAATAATTGAATGGTTACACACAACCCCTGGAATGTTTGAAGACTTGTAAAAAATTAAATACTGGAGACATTCGTTGTATAAAAACAAAATAAATGTACATGAACAAGAATAATTAAAACAGAAAAAAGCAATGTAAATGTATTGTAAGGAAGAAACCACAAAATCACCGGTGATTGTTACCAGATTAAAAATTACTGAATTTCACCAAAGGCAGTCATATTATTTTTAAAATGTTTTCTGAAAATATTTGAAAAGAAATTAACACTTTTTTAATTTGCTATCAGAGTTTTGAAGAAAAGTAATTTTTATTGAATAATAAGGAAAAAATGTAAGAAATGAAAACAAAATAAATCAGACATGGTATTATATGCAAAAGCAAAAGCAAGTGTTGTAAATATTGTATAATTTCATAATTATTGAAATTCCTAATAAAATCAGCATGCATGATAATTTCACTGAGGACAAGTATCATAATAAACATTCCTATACGATTCTAGTTTGTTACATAAAAACATATTTTGAAAATAGAGAAAACCATCTATTCAGTTATAAACAGTTATATGAACAACTAAACCAAGATAACAACAAAACAAAGGACAAGAAAACAACATGATGCACAACCAAATAGAGGCCTTCTCTGTAAAAAAGCCAGGAAATTGTGTAATAATACTAATAAACTAAATAATTACATTTGTTTTTGTGTACAAAAAATGTCTCCTCTCTTAAGTCAATTAGTGTAATGCACTTATATATGACCTTGAGGTGAAGATCAGTTACTTATATAGTGCTGTGCACAGATCTTGATGAATCGGGTATACTTTAAAATTTTGTACAAAATTATTTTCAACAGTTTATTAACTAAAAGTTTTGACTTTATTTTACTTTTGACCTAAAGGTGAAGGTCAAAGTGACCTAAATACAGTGAAGAGTCTTGCTTTCTGTGGATGACTTAGTAATAAAGTTCTTCAAGTTTCATGAAGTTATCTTAAGGGGTATAAAATGTACAGCCCAGAAAAGATTTGACCTTTTACCAAGAGGTGAAGGTCACAGTGACCTAATTACATTGCATTTCACACTTTTTGAGGATGATGCAGGTATACTTCGAATTTCATCAAGACACCATTTATCTTAACAGGTTAAAATGTATGGCCCGAATCTTATTATAAGAAAAACTAGCTCTTATACAATATATACCACTTTCTACAAAGGGGACACGACATACTAACCAAGCAAATGATATGATAGTATTCCTCTGACGACCACCTGTTGACAATAGTTTTTGACCTGTCACAAAAGTAGCACCATAAAAATATTAAGATTATTATATAATTTGGACAAAATATTTTTCAGTTTAAAATCAGAGCTAGCTGAAATTTGTTAAACCTCTAACTAGAATCAATGAGATGCCGGTGATATGGAATAGTGATTTTTGCCTCCAATCAGAATTTTATCTTGAACAAATTATATGTATAGCTAGAAAGGTTTGGACTCCATGTGGTTATCGTCAATTGGCAGGAAGAAGAAGACAGCAGCAGCAATAGAAAAGATGAATCCTCCCCAACCAAAGCCATAGGTCCAGTCAAAGTCCCAGCGCTTAATGTTGACAAACATCTGGACTGACTCACGAAACTTGATCGGAAAAATGATCAGAGACAGCAGGTCTGATAAAGCTGTAACAGGACGGATTGAGGGCCATGAGAGGAGATTATTAATTTATATTTAAAAAAATACATATTCAACTAGAACTGTAAGCCAAAGGCGATCTAATACCCCCTGCTTCTATATAAACCAGAACTGTAAGCTAAAAGCTAAGTAAGGTTAAGCATTGCAAAGCAATCCATAAGTCTCTCACCAGTAATGATTTCTTTATTCACTGAGCTGTACACTTATTTAAGTATATAGGTAACAGACATACTTCCTGTACTCCCTCCCAATGGCAAAACATTCTTGCAAACCAAATGTTGATAGCCCAGATGAACCAGTTTTGCTGAAATCGTCCTAGTAGTTAAGGTAGAATTGTCAGGACAAAGATTTTTAACAAAGGGCCATAACTTCTTCACCATATCTGTAAATTTTGAAATTGACCGAGTAGATAGGGAGAAGCGGTCAGGACAAGGATTTTTCAACAAAGGGCAATAAGTCCATAAAAAAGGGTTGGAAAAAAAATAACTGGATGCACAACATCAGGTCGTAGTTATCATATCTGGAAACTTTTGTTGGAATTGGCCCCATAGTTTTGGAGGGCCAGAATGAAAAAAGAATACCTGGATGCACAACTTAAGGTGGTAGTTATCATATTAGGAAAAGTTTCGTTGAAATCGATTCATAACTTTAGAAAGTGTTGTCTGGACAAACTTTTTTTTACCGACAGACAGCCAGACTGACAGACATGCTGATTCCAGTATACCCCCTCTAACTTCGTTGTGGGGGGTATAATAAATTATTACATAATTATCTACTCGGCAAAACATATTTTCATAATCTAAAATTAATGTTTTAACAAAAACCAAAACATTACTAGTAACTCCTAATTTCAAATACATACTGAAACTAATTGCATACAAATTGTGTTGAACTCTAAGGTAAAAAGTAAGGTTTTGTAAATATATATGAAGTTGGAATGACCATAAACTACATCTTTTTCAGACATTCTCATTAAATATTACAGTGCACACTGAACATGGTTCACCTTTAATCTAAACTTTCTGTTTTATAAAAATATTAAGTCAGCAGTTCATTTGATAAAGATTGCTGTAAAAACAAAGAACTCAAAAAGTAGTTTTAAAGAGTTTCAATCCAACTTGGGTGTTCAGTCTTTACATTGATTTTTTATTAACAGGGGAGATTACTTACCGACAAGAGTGACAATGCCACCAGCTATGATGTAGAGTAGTCTTCTCCTGGGGACATCCAGAGAACAGAGTCCGAGGATGCCACACCCAACTACCACCACACTGAACAGGAGGGAGATGATACTGAAGGTAGCACACACCTTTACCCAGTCTGTAACAGAAACCAGGAGGGAGATGATACTGAAGGTAGCCCACACCTTTACCCAGTCTGTAACAGAATACAGGAGGGAGATGATACTGAAGGGAGCACACACCTTTACCCAGTCTGTAACAGAAAACATGAGGGAGATGATACTGAAGGTAGCACACGCCTTTACCCAGTCTGTAACAGAAAACAGGAGGAAGATGATACTGAAGGTAGCACACACCTTTATCCAGTCTGTAACAGAACACAGGAGGGAGATGATACTGACGGTAGCACACACCTTTACCCAGTCTGTAACGGAATACAGGAGGGAGATGATACTGAAGGTAGAACACACCTTTACCCAGTCTGTAACAGAATACAGGAGGGAGATGATACTGAAGGTAGCCCACACCTTTACCCAGTCTGTAACAGAAATCAGGAGGGAGATGATAATGAAGGTAGCACACACCTTTACCCAGTCTGGAACAGAACACAGGAGGGAGATGATACTGAAGGTAGCACTCACCTTTTCCCAGTCTGTAACAGAACACAGGAGGGAGATGATACTGAAGGTAGCCCACACCTTTACCCAGTCTGTAACAGAAAACAGGAGTGAGATGATACTGAAGGTAGCACACACCTCTACCCAGTCTGTAACAGAAAACAGGAGTGAGATGATACTGAAGGTAGCACACACCTTGACCCAGTCTGTAACAGAAAACAGGAGGGCGTTGATACTGAAGGCAGCACACACCTTTACCCAGTCTGTAACATAAAACAGGAGGGAGATGATACTGAAGGAAGCATAAACTTTTACCCAGTCTGTAACAGAACACAGGAGATCATCACCTGGTTGTTCAGAGTAATTTTTAGGGAGATGATACTGAAGGTAGCACACCCCTTTACCCAGTCTGTAACAGAAAACAGGAGGAAGATGATACTGAAGGTAGCACACACCTCTACCCAGTCTGTAACAGAAAACAGGAGGGAGCTGATACTGAAGGTAGCACACACCTTTATCCAGTCTGTAACAGAACACAGGAGGGAGATGATACGGAAGGTAGCACACTCCTTTACCCAGTCTGTAACAGAAAACAGGAGTGAGATGATACTGAAGGTAGCACACACCCTTACCCAGTCTGTAACAGAACACAGGAGATCATCACCTGGTTGTTCAGAGTAATTTTTAGAATAACATGTGATCAGCGCCGAGTTGTTCAAAGTCAGATTAGGTCTGTAACAGAACACAGGAGGGAGATGATACGGAAGGTAGCACACACCTTTACCCAGTCGGGAACAGAAAACAGGAGGGAGATGATACTGAAGGTAGCCCACACCTTTACCCAGTCTGTAACAGAAATCAGGAGGGAGATGATAATGAAGGTAGCACACACCTTTACCCAGTCGGGAACAGAAAACAGGAGGGAGATGATACTGCAGGTAGCACACACCTTTACCCAGTCTGGAACAGAACACAGGAGGGAGATGATACTGACGGTAGCACACACCTTTACCCAGTCTGTAACAGAAACCAGGAGGGAGATGATACTGAAGGTAGCCCACACCTTTACCCAGTCTGTAACAGAAATCAGGAGGGAGATGATAATGAAGGTAGCACACACCTTTACCCAGTCGGGAACAGAAAACAGGAGGGAGATGATACTGAAGGTAGAACACACCTTTACCCAGTCTGTAACAGAACACAGGAGGGAGATGATACGGAAGGTAGCACACACCTTTACCCAGTCTGGAACAGAACACAGGAGGGAGATGATACTGAGGGTAGCACACACCTTTACCAGTCTGTAACAGAAAACAGGAGGGAGCTGATACTGAAGGAAGCACACACCTTTACCCAGTCTGTAACATAAAACAGGAGGGAGATGATACTGAAGGTAGCCCACACCTTTACCCAGTCTGTAACAGAAATCAGGAGGGAGATGATAATGAAGGTAGCACACACCTTTACCCAGTCTGTAACAGAACACAGGAGATCATCACCTGGTTGTTCAGAGTAATTTTTAGAATAACATGTGATCAGCGCCGAGTTGTTCAAAGTCAGATTAGCTTATTAAATTGTAAATACAATTTTTTGAAATGTTATTTAAAAACAAATTTGCTATAATGGTCTTTGAATTACCTTTTGGAATTCCAATACATGTACATATATTTTTTTGCTTTGAATTTAGATGTTTTTGAAAATACAGACTGTAGTTGGTAACTTACTGTTAGCTAATTAGGCTTTTAACAAAAATGACCCTGAATTACTTATTACCATAGTTTGTATTAAATATAGAGTTAGCTATGACAAACAACATGGGACCTAACATATTGTTACAGCTCTGACTGAATGACTTATTAAAGCTAGACCCACTTATGCCAAACAATAACGGATCAGTCACATTTTTGTTCACTATTTCCAAAATTTTGTGACATGTTTCATGATCAGAAGACTATTCTTAGCCAGGAGCCACTGCTAACGTCATTATTATAAGTATGAGCTCATCGTAATTACTATAAGTTATTATTGGATTATTTCATTATCATACCCTTGATCTTGCACTGAGACTCTGGTATCAGTTCAACAGACAATACAGGGTAGGATATATTTCACTTCTATATGGCCGATGATACTGATAATTTTCACTGTGTTTTGCTCACAAAGATAGTGATACTCTGCCACCTTTCTGAAATATATCCAGTATTGAACAGGAAACCATTTCATACCCTTTATATACTGTATACTTTCAAGACATCGAATCTTTAAAACCTTTAAAGATACTGCTTGGCAGTTAATCAATAAGTGATTAATTCACAAAAGGTAATATGTTTGATCCAAAAAGCAATGAGTATAGAAAGTCTGCTGTATTCTGGGAGAGTTTCGCTGCAGTTTAATTTCGGCCCACCAAATGAGGGCTAATTTGTCTGTACAGTGAACATAAGTGAATAACAAAATATTAATTAGTAATTTAATGTGATGCGAAATAACACTGGGCAAATATGGATTATTCTGGCAAAGGGCAAGATTTCGTTGTACACAGTATTACCTGATTTTAATGTAAAATATTTATAGACCGACTACATTTACATTACCAGCTTTTTAAATTTTATAATTTTCAGATACAAATGAACAGTCAACTGTTAATCAGTCAGGCTGTTAATCAATACATCGATGTATTCAAACCTGTTGTGTTTGTAGAACAGGAGTCGCCCTCACAGATATCCCACAATCCCCAGGTGATGCTTTGACGGTTGTCATGGTGAAATTTCACCTCCACCCACTCTTTACCGGCAATGCTACTGATCAATAGGATAACAGTTATCCCACTGAAGATCACTGCTATCAGCTGAAAAAGTGGGATGAGAAAAGTAAATAAATCATTTAATATTATCTGGTACTGTCAACTACTTTGAGTCAATTATATCTTCAAGTTAAAAGAGCCAGCCTACTGAATCAAATCACCTTGGAAAGTGTTATTTGAAATACACAATTTTCACAATATTCAACTGACAATTGCTCTAGATCTGTGGTATGATATTTTATAATCTCTGTAGGAGTGAAATTTTTGTCAGGTGTTAATTATATTTAAACCCCTTTACTTACAATACACGTCAGTAAAGTTTCATAATGACAAACTGTATGTATCTTATCTCTCTTTTAATTAACTGCTGATACACATTCCTAGTGTTTTGTAATTTTCAAAAATATAATTGAGCTTAAAAAAAAGATCAGATACAATTTACCAGGTTGTTTATATCATTGTATAGTTAAGACTGGGCTGGGTGATACCTATAGCTCATTGGTCAGTTTCTATCTCAAGTTTGGAGGTTCCAAGTTTATATCCTAGTCTGGCCTGTTTGAATTTTTCTTTTGCCTGTTACAGTACCGGTGTCTGTTATTAAGCATTTTTTCAAACATTGTTTGCATTTAGCAGCCCAGCTGGGGATACACGACGTTGCTTGTTAAACAAAGCAAACACCTAGAAAAGGCAGCTTGGAGGTGAACGTGAATCTCAAATTAACAGATTGTTCTCCTAAAGCTGAAATATGGCAGAAGTACATCAAAAGACAACAAAAGAAATCATTTAATACATTGTTGTCTTGGTCCAAGGAAACATCAACCGGAACATGGTAAATTCCTTCATCAATAAAGCTAGGAAAAAATGTCCCAAGAGGTCCCAGAGGTCAATTCTAAGAATATGGATTACATAGGGTAATATGTCTTTTTTTGCATAGCAAATATATGTGTATGAATTTTAAAGAATTATTTTATTTCCCCGATTAAGTCCTGTCCCTCTGTCATCAAAAGTGTTGCAATTACCTATCTGTTTATATCACTGTGTCCTAGGCCAAGGAATGCCATATAACAAATTTGGGTAAAATGGTTATATGTACATGTACCAAAGAAGAAACAATTCAAAGATATACTTCCACTTCTCTGCTGGGGCCTTTCTGTCTATCACCAAGGACTTCATTAATCATGTTTTATAATGTAGAATTCCCCTGGGACAAGGATGCTCTATATATACTAAACCTAACTGGTACTGAAGGAAAAGTACTTCAAACATTTTCTCTTTTACACACTGTCCCCTGTCCCTACACTCTCCGTTTAGAGTCATTTGGCCAAGCATGTGCTGATGCAGATCAAATTTGGTTAAAATCTGATCAACGGAATTTAAACTGCACGATGATATACGCTCACATAGCCATATGTCATTTGTGTTTACAAATTCCCAGTGATGATTGCAGTTTCAGATAAGCCAGAGTTTCCTCTAGTACTTTTGACATTTTGACAGACAGATGTCTGGTGTAATGTAAGACCTCCATCTGTCAAAAGGCAAAATAGCAAGATTCTTATGTTGCCACTGTGTAACAGTCTGTTGGATCAAGGGGGAACCTTTCATGCAATTGCATACATGTATTACACAATGTCATATGATGTACATAACCAGTACATTTCCATTATAACAAATTTTATTATATATATATTAACATATATATAAATGGATAAGATAACAGGCTTAAGGCCTGAAATATATCAATCTTCTCCATGATGGTGTAAATATGACATTACATATATATATGTAATTATTAAGCTATTTATATTATTATATTACACTCATACGCTCAATCATACATTCATACAATTGCCAACTTACTCTAAATTGACTAGCAACTGTGAGTATCAACAATTATGTTGGAATTAAGTTAAATACAGATAATAAGTCATTTAATTATATATACATGCAGAAAAGCATATATAATAGTTTGATAATATATAAACATTTAATTACATTATCCTAACCGTTTAGATGCATTAATATACTTTTCAACATTAGACAATATAAATATATTTATTTCAGTAGGTAAATCAGTTAACCAGTAGGGAGTAAGGTCAGTTGATGATATTATTTCACTGCAGCTGGTCCATACAAACCTTAATTGGTCTTATCTTCACAACTGTATTGTCAACCATTGTATAAGGAACTCTGTGCAATATCAACAAAAGCGGGCATTTGTCCTTATTCGTAAAAACTTTGAAGTTATTACTTTGGTTAATTATTTCGTCTACAGAAATACTACCGGAAGTGTTTCAAAGGGGAATAAGCATTCCACTTCCGGTAAAATTGCCATGTGGAGAAAGCGATAGGACTGGCGTGTGATAAAAGTAGCAATACCGTTAATTAACAGGCAAATCGGAAGAGGAGACCGTCATGTCAAGAATAATTATCAAAAACCTTCCTAATAAGGTGAGGAAATTACCCATAAGAACTGCCAGATTCGCAAGAATTTTGGAAACTTGCTCTCTGACGGGTTAGAGAAAATACAAAAATACCACAACACCGAGTGATGGGTCCAGGTGTTTTTGTATTTATTTGCCTATCAAACCCAGACAGATGTGTACGAATCGATACATAGAGAAGGGATAGCAGTTGAGATACTCTTGACCAATCTCAGACAAGAAGATATTGCACAAAAAACTTGTCGAAAAACTATCTAATTATCAGTTTGGCCACAACGGCGCATATGGGTATTTTTTTTTGATGGGACGGATCATCAAAAGTGTTTTAAAAGAAGATCGGCTGCAAGGGCGGATCCAGTATTTTTTGCAGGGGGGTGTCACCATTCCTTTCTTCTTTTGTTTGTTTTCGATTTAGTCAAATGCCTGCCTGGAATGTATAATCAAGTATTATTATAATTTTTAGTAAATAGCTAATATCACTGTTTTTCAGCAGAGCCAATTAAGATCAAAATGAGATCCGTCTCATTTAATTTGGAAACCCCCCTAAATTATGACATGCTAGGCAACGCCATAGAGAAGGTTTCCTAATTTCATTTGCCAGTCGTTTCAAATTGTTCTGGGATTCATTGCATCATTTTACTCATACAGGATTGGTTACTGCTGCAGTTTCTACAAAATTGAAAGCTTGATTTTAGAAACACACTTTCAATACATACTTGTCAATGTATGTGTGCGCTTTTTGAAAACATTTTAAATTGTTCGTCCCGCAATAAGAAATCTTTTTTTTTTTAAAGGCGGGGGTAGTGTAGTCCTTGACCCATATTTCCTGGTCCCTTATAAAATGCTGAGATGACAGCAAAGATTGTCCATTTGATTATTGGCATGTGTGCAATAAAATAAACTTATGATGATGAATTATCACTGCCAATGAGATTTGATCAGTTTCAACTCAGATTTATATAGAATATAATTCCTCAGTTCCAAAGTGGGAAAAGAAATTGCCCAAATACATCCCCCTCTTTTGTGGCCCCTTAGTTGGCATCTATAATCTTTATTTTATACAAACAATGTGACCTTTTCAGTCATTTTTAATTGAGGTTGAGTTATATCATGTCACACAGGTGTTGCACTTCTGTCACCAGAACTTCTCTTGGTCAAATATCACTGCCCCATACAAATGTCAAATTAGACAAATGGAATGGACTGTGAGTTATAATGAGGAAAAATTAACGGCAAATGCAAAAAACATGTGTGCATTCAATTAATGAGATTTGTTTAAATGATATGTTGCTATAAATGCCCAACTGAGGTTTGATTTGTTATATATATGTGAATTGTATATCAAATGTACATGTACCCCTCTTAAACATTGTGTCTCCATATCTTCTTGTTTCAGATGAAGGAGGAAAGGCTTAAATCTGAATTTGGAAAGAATGGCACGATTACAGACTGTAGTATGAAGTTCACAAAAGACGGACGATTCAGAAAGTTTGCATTCATTGGATACAGAACTGAAGAAGAAGCTCAATATGCTATCAACCACTTTAATGAAACTTTTATTGATGCATCCAAAATTACGGTAAACTTTCTTCAGTTTCTTTATTATGACAGGATACTGTTGCTTCAGTCTTAACTTTTTATATCAACTTCAGAGTTGTCTTGCAAAAGGTTTGTACAGGCACAGACTTAAAGAATATGCATGTTGGTCTTGATATGACAAACATGTATCATATTACAGCCCTTTTTTGTCAATCTATTAACTGGGTATTTTGTGAAATCATTTCCCTAAATATCATCAGACTTAAACTTAAAAAATTCTCAAGAGTCTACAATCTACAAAATGTGAGACCAATTTCAATGTTGAGCAAAATCCATCCAATACTGTTTAATACAATCTGCAACCTCCTGCAGTATCATCAAATTTACATTTGTGTCTGGACAACTTATATCAATCACATTTATATCTGATTGTCTTAAAGCCTGGTAGAGTTTATCCCTATCAAATACCTTATTTTGTTTTGATAAAAAAATGCTAGGACAGCTGTCATTCTGTGTTTCTATGTAGCACTTTTATGATGATTGAAGTTGGTTTGTATCACATGTAATTCCGTCTTTGCGTATTGCAGAGTTATCTTCTCTAGGGAGCAGGTATTGATTGTTACGTCATTGGTTTGTGCGCAAAAATTATGTCATTTTCTCAAAAATTGATGACGTTACTCTCACAAACAAGTGACGTAACAATCAATCCCTGCTCCCAAGAGAAGATAACTCTGCAATACGCAAAGACGGAATACAATGCATTGCTCATTTGTAATCGGAAAGAAAAAGAAAATCTGTACTTAACTAGACTATCATAATGTGATTGGAATTCCATATTTTGCTTTAATAATAACATTAACTCATTCACCCCTGAAATTTCATAATGGATCATTCCAACCTTTGAATGGGAAGAGTTCAAATGTGTCCTAAGGGGTGAATGAGTTAATACTGTTAACTTTTTTGTTTCTCAGTAATTCTATTGTCTATATGTAAAACATTTAACAAATATATTTTTTAGAACATGAAGATTTCATTTAAATTCCCTGCAGGTGGAGGTTGCAGCAGATTTGGGTGATGCCAGAAAGCCACGGTCCTGGAGTAAGTATGCCGCTGATAGCTCTGCCTTCCAGAAAAAGATGAAAGCTCTAAAGGAATTAGAGGCTGAGGTAGCTAAGCAGAACAATAAGCTTACACCAAAGGTAAGGATACAAGTGAGAATTTAAGTCCACATCCCAAAATTAATAAGTATGAGGTCATAAATCATTATAAAGACCCTGCACACTTTCAAATAATGATGCACAGTTTTGGAGAAAATGCTGTATTTAAAATTTATAGCAAAGTATCTGAGGTTTTAAATTTTTGTTATAGTGTTCAGTAAATGAATATAGTAATTTTTAAATTAAGAGACTTCAAATTTGAACTAAATTATGATCCAGGTATTTAATTTGAATACAATCATTTACGGTATGTATTGATCAAAGGTTTCTTTGTAATTTGTTTTAGCAAAAAAAAGAGAAGAAGAAGACTGCTAAAGAAAAAGCCTTGGAGGAGATGCTGGGTGATGTATGTATAATGACCGAATTGTGATTTAAATTGTGGTTGTTTGATTTTTGATAATGTGAATCGTATATTGTTATTATTTAAAGTTCCGTTGCCAAGTGTTATGATCAATGTTCATTAGAACATGTTAGACGTTAGACTTGATTTAATTACAAATTTCTTCCTATAGAAGGAATTTTTACAGCAAATGTAAGAAATGTTGTTAATAATTTAAAGGGAAATATTGTATTTTTATATGCCATCAATGATGGGTCATATACTATTCATCCATCTGTCCATTAACTTTTTCTATTTATTTTTTATATATATATATACATATATATAGGATCTTACATGAGTTTCCATTTCATATGAGATTTATGAAACAAGTCTTAAGAATTTTTCAATTTAGCGAGCCTCTGGCGCGCTAAAATGAACAATTTGTGACGAGTTTCATAAATTTCATATGAAATGAAAACGATTGAAAGATCCTTTTTATCACATAATCAAGATTTGTGGCATTTATTTGTGTAAAACAACAATTTTCATGCAACCTTGAAATGTAAAAAGCCGCCGTTTTGACTCCAGTGCGTAAGTCTGTGACGTCATATACTTCTCCTAGGTGTGACGTCACAATTGAAACAATTGGAACTTACAACCAATCACAGGGCTGATAGGTTATATTACATTGGTTAATACGCAAAAAATTATGACATTGGTATATTCACTGGATAACACAGTACATTATGGGATAAATATTTATATATATTTACTTTTTCTAGTCATCACTTATCTTCCTTATTAAATAGACATATTTTACAAAACTTGACACAAACATTCCTTACAAGAATAGCTGGAACCAGCTCGCATTTTAAAATTTGTTACATTTAGTTTTTGGCAGAGTTAAACCACGTTGTTGAACATTTATGTCAAACTTTTACTGGAGAATAACCTTCTTGTTATTTCACTTTATTCACCAAACTTACTATACTTTAATGTCTTTGGAAGGCTGAGTTGCATGTACTAAAATCAGGTCCCCTGCCAAACTCGATACAAAATTATTGCCCTTTGTTCAGGTTTTTTATACCTAAGATTATCTGGAGCATAACTTGCATGTTATTCTTCCTACATTCACCAAACTTCCTTTACTTATAAAAGTAGAGAAATTGGAATGTCATATTCTGAATTGGTGTCCTCTGCCCACTGAACACAAAGCTACGGCCCTTTAGTCCATCTTTGATACCAAAGCTTGAGATAAATTTAGCCAAGGAGTCATAAAGATGGCCATAAGGGTAGGTAATTCCAGTGTGTTATTGATATTTTTACCTGTGTTTACTTACAGTTGAAGGATGAACCTGGCTTTGAGGAGTTTATTCCAGTGTATAATTGATATTTTTTACCTGTGTTTACTTACAGTTGAAGGATGACCCTGGCTTTGAGGAGTTTTTTCCAGTGTGTAATTTATATTTTTACCTGTGTTTACCTACAGTTGAAGGATGACCCTGGCTTTGAGGAGTTTATTCCAGTGTATAATTGATATTTTTTACCTGTGTTTACTTACAGTTGAAGCTTAAGGATGACCCCAGCTTTGAGGAGTTTATTCCAGTGTGTAATTTATATTTTTACCTGTGTTTACCTACAGTTGAAGGATGACCCCAGCTTTGAGGAGTTTATTCCAGTGTGTAATTGATAGTTTTACCTGTGTTTACCTACAGTTGAAGGATGACCCTGGCTTTGAGGAGTTTATGGCTGCTCACAAGAGAACAGGTAAAAAGTCGGTCTGGGATAACGATGCAGATGTTGTGATGCCACAAGTTCCGAAAGACCAATCCTCTGATGAGGAAGAGGAGGAAGATGATCACATGGAAGAGGAAGACGAGGAAGATGAGGCTGATGAAAAAGATGTTGATGTCAAAGATGAGAAAAGTAAAAGTAAGTAATTTATAAAGAAGTAAACAAAACAAAGATGGATTTTTGTATGTTTGCTTTGTAGTTACAGTGTATTACTGTATTTTCATCATCATTTACAAAGACACTGTTTCAAATGAAAACTTCAGGTAATCATCCACCTTACATTTAAATAAATAACAAGACTGTCTTACTGATCAAATTAAAAAATTGGTATTTCGAGAAGTGAAGGAGATCTTTTTTAATCAAAGCATTGGTTATCAAACATTTTTTTTATTTATTATATTTATACATGAATTCGTGGATTACGAGTTCACACTTAAACAAAGAATTGCTTGGACCTATGAATTTGTGGATGAAGATTACCCACAAAATCAAAACCCCATGAAAACTAGTCATTTCACAGTATATTGGATATATTGGATACCGTTGTCATAGATACCAAAGCGTTAACAAGTTAAACGCTAAGTAAATACACAATTAAGAACTTTAAAAAAGTTAAAAATACGTTATTTCAAATAATAAGATAAGTTCCTTTGCATGAAATGGACATTTTTATTTTCCATTAAAAAAATCTAACATTGGTTGTTACATGAGCAAACTATTACAATATTTATTTCTGTTGACAAGTAATGACTCGGTTACGTGTATACATTCTTAACAATGTTAACATTATGAACATCTTCTTCATTTTTTGTATTCAAAGAGCATTCTTGTTATCTTCATTCAAGTTATATTCTTTTCTATGAATTACAGAAGTGAAAATCATAAAAGAAAAAGAAAAGACCGCAACAAAAGCAGATGTTTCAGATGCAGAGGTAAAATATGCAGAAAAAATAGAGAAAATATGATATTCTTAGAAAATTATTATCAATATTACAATGTACCAGCAAGGTGGAAGACTCATGCTTTGATGTGTAAACATCGGGTACCTTGCTACCTGTCGTTATAGTGATGGTAATATTATGCTATGACGTGTTAGCATAGTGTACTTTGCTACCTGTCGTTATAGTGATGGGAATATTATGCTTTGACGTGTAAACATCGGGGACCTTGCTACCTGTCATTATAGTGATGGTAATATTATGTTATGACGTGTTAACATCGGGTACCTTGCTTCCTGTTGTTATAGTGCTGGTAATATTATGCTATGACGTGTAAACATAGAGTACCTTGCTACCTGTCGTTATGGTGATGGTAATATTATGCTATGACGTGTTAGCATCGTGTACTTTGCTACCTGTCGTTATAGTGATGGGAATATTATGCTTTGACGTGTAAACATCGGGGACCTTGCTACCTGTCATTATAGTGATGGTAATATTATGCTATGACGTGTAAACATAGAGTACCTTGCTACCTGTCGTTATGGTGATGGTAATATTATGCTATGACGTGTTAGCATAGTGTACTTTGCTACCTGTCGTTATAGTGATGGTAATATTATGTTATGACGTGTTAACATCGGGTACCTTGCTTCCTGTTGTTATAGTGCTGGTAATATTATGCTATGACGTGTAAACATAGAGTACCTTGCTACCTGTCGTTATGGTGATGGTAATATTATGCTATGACGTGTTAGCATAGTGTACTTTGCTACCTGTCGTTATAGTGATGGGAATATTATGCTATGACGTGTAAACATCGTGTACCTGGTAATATTATGCTTTGACGTGTAAACATCGGGGACCTTGCTACCTGTCGTTATAGTGATGGTAATATTATGCTATGACGTGTAAACATAGAGTACCTTGCTACCTGTCGTTATGGTGATGGTAATATTATGCTATGACGTGTTAGCATCGTGTACTTTGCTCCCTGTCGTTATAGTGATGGTAATATTATGCTTTGACATGTAAACATCGGGTACCTTGCTACCTGTCGTTATAGTGAGGGTAATATTATGCTTTGACGTGTAAACATCGGGGACCTTGCTACCTGTCATTATAGTGATGGTAATATTATGCTATGACGTGTTAACATCGGGTACCTTGCTTCCTGTTGTTATAGTGCTGGTAATATTATGCTATGACGTGTAAACATAGAGTACCTTGCTACCTGTCGTTATGGTGATGGTAATATTATGCTATGACGTGTTAGCATCGTGTACTTTGCTACCTGTCGTTATAGTGATGGTAATATTATGTTATGACGTGTTAACATCGGGTACCTTGCTTCCTGTTGTTATAGTGCTGGTAATATTATGCTATGACGTGTAAACATAGAGTACCTTGCTACCTGTCGTTATGGTGATGGTAATATTATGCTATGACGTGTTAGCATCGTGTACTTTGCTACCTGTCGTTATAGTGATGGTAATATTATGTTATGACGTGTTAACATCGGGTACCTTGCTACCTGTCGTTATAGTGAGGGTAATATTATGCTTTGACGTGTAAACATCGGGTACCTTGCTACCTGTCATTATAGTGATGGTAATATTATGTTATGACGTGTTAACATCGGGTACCTTGCTAAAGCCCTCCTCGAGATAACACGTGCACGAGGACATGCGGCTATCACTTCCGCTCAATAGCTTTTCCGTTAACCCTTCTATGTTCCGCCACACACCTTCATGTGGGCTAGAGGAGCCTACCGCTCATAGAAACAACCACGGCATGCCCAGAACATAAAGGGCGGGGGAATGTTCAGTCACTACCTTAGTGCTATCCTTAACATCTCTCCTTCAAACGATATGACGACCGGCATGTCTCCCGCAAAAATACATCTAAGTTCACCTCGCTATTTCCCTATTAAACTAAGGCCATAGTACAAAAATACTACCAAAAACCTAACAATGGATGTTCAGTAAACGTTTACAACCCCGAATTCTGGAAGGATGGGCGACATAGAGTAATTAAATCATTGGATTTAGACAGCTGAAAAAGTGCTGCTTACCTGGCTGCTCTATCCCAGAAGCCCCTTTGATTATTTCCGGTAGCGGCCGATATAATTTTAAGGATTCCCGCTGGTCGGTGAATTAGACGGAACGCAATGCCCCAAAACCTTGGTGCGTTACAACGTGTAAACATAGAGTACCTTGCTACCTGTCGTTATGGTGATGGTAATATTATGCTATGACGTGTTAACATCGGGTACCTTGCTACCTGTCGTTATAGTGATGGAAATATTATGCTATGATGTGTAAACATCAGGTACCGTGGTACCTGTCGTTATAGTGATGGTAAGATTATGCTATGACGTGTAAACATCATGTACTTTGCTACCTGTTGTTATAGTGATGGTAATATTATGTTATGACGTGTAAACATCGTTTACCTTGCTACCTGTCGTTATAGGGATGGGAATATTATGCTATGACGTGTTAACATCGGGTTCCTTGCTACCTGTCGTTATAGTGACGGTAATATTATGCTATGACGTGTTAGTACCTTGCTACCTGTCGTTATGGTGATGGGAATATTATGCTATGACGTGTTAACATCGTGTACCTTGCTGCCGGTCGTTATAGTGATGGTAATATTATCCTATGATGTGTAAACATCGTGTACCTGGCTACCTGTCGTTATAGTGATGGGAATATTATCCTATGATGTGTACACATAGAGGACCTTGCTACCTGTCGTTATGGTGATGGGAATATTATGCTATGACGTGTTAACATCGGGTCCCTTGCTTCCTGTTGTTATAGTTATGGTAATATTATGCTATGACGTGTTAACATCGTGTACCTTGCTGCCGGTCGTTATAGTGATGGTAATATTATTCTACGATGTGTAAACATCAGGTACCTTGCTACCTGGCGTTATAGTGATGGTAATATTATTCTACGATGTGTAAACATCAGGAACCTTGCTACCTGTGGTTATAGTGATGGTAATATTATGTCATGACCTGTAAACATCAGGTACCTTGCTACCTGGCGTTATAGTGATGGTAATATTATTCTACGATGTGTAAACATCAGGAACCTTGCTACCTGTGGTTATAGTGATGGTAATATTATGTCATGACCTGTAAACATCAGGTACCTTGCTACCTGGCGTTATAGTGATGGTAATATTATGTCATGACCTGTAAACATCAGGTACCTTGCTACCTGGCGTTATAGTGATGGTAATATTATCCTATGATGTGTAAACATCGTGTACCTGGCTACCTGTCGTTATAGTGATGGTAAGATTATGCTATGACGTGTAAACATCGTTTACCTTGCTACCTGTCGTTATAGGGATGGGAATATTATGCTATGATGTGTAAACATCAGGTACTTTGCTACCTGTCGTTATAGGGATGGGAATATTATGCTATGATGTGTAAACATCAGGTACTTTGCTACCTGTCGTTATAGTGACGGTAATATTATGCTATGATGTGTAAACATCAGGAACCTTGCTACCTGTGGTTATAGTGATGGTAATATTATGTCATGACCTGTAAACATCAGGTACCTTGCTACCTGGCGTTATAGTGATGGTAATATTATTCTACGATGTGTAAACATCAGGAACCTTGCTACCTGTGGTTATAGTGATGGTAATATTATGTTATGACGTGTTAACATCGGGTACCTTGCTTCCTGTCGTTATAGTGATGGTAATATTATGTTATGACGTGTAAACATCGTTTACTTTGCTACCTGTCGTTATAGTGACGGTAATATTATGCTATGATGTGTTAACATCGGGTACCTTGCTTCCTGTCGTTATAGTGATGGTAATATTGTGCTATGATGTGTTAACATCGGGTTCCTTGCTACCTGTCGTTATAGTGATGGTAATATTATGCTATGACCTGTAAACATGCAAAATGGTCCATACTGGGGCCACCTAATAATTTTAAAAATGGCAAGGTCACAAGTAAACATGACCAACCTATAGTCTGCTAGCCTACAGTTTATATGATAATACTTCACTCTAGAGCTAACATATCTCACTGAATCATTGATTACCCTAGTAGTTACTTATTTTTGTGCATTTTTTACAAATCTAGGTCACTGTGCTATGGCTTGGTGATGTCACTAATAATCAAAGTGATCCCGAGCTACATTGACCTTTTGGGGTCGTGCTGTTGTGATGTTATTAGCGTTTAGTTTCATGTCCGGGTCAGATAAGGGGGTCAGGGTCATTGAAGTCATTAAGTATCGCCATCCAAGCTTCATATGCAAATGAGAAAATTTCAGATGGTATCACGGTTATACTGTCACAAATCGTTTGTTTTGACCAATCAAATGCTGTATTACAACTAGAATTATCATGTTTGAAAAGTTTATTAATGCATTTGCATTCTTAACCTTCGTGCAGTATCTAAAATCCAAGATGGCAAATAGAGACTTGCTGAGTGATTCAAGCTCTAATGAAGATGAGGAAGACAGTGATGATGAGGAGGACAGTGATGAAGAGGAGGACAAAAGTGAGGAGGAGGAGGAGGAGGAGGACAATGATGATTCTAAAGACAACAGGAAGAAAGTGAATTCAAAGGCAGCCAAGTCAAAGAAAAAGGAAAATTTATCAAAACCAACATCACCAAAGAAAAAAGTATGTCATTTGGAAACAAGAATTTCCGCAACAGATTTGTATATTTTTGTGTGTTTTAATTAAGATTTTAGAAAAAAAAAGTATTAGAGTGAATTAATTACTAATAAAACATTTTGAAAATTATTTCATTTTGATGTAAGGGCAGAAATTTTATGACATGTATTTTGACAAAGAACATTTGAAGTGTGTTATTATGTCTCGATTGTCTCCCCTTCGAATGAAGGGAGACGTATTGGAGTATCAACAAATTTTATTGGACAAAAACAATTGAACATTTGGATGAGAGAACAGGCTTAGCCTATATAAGTCTTCTCCTAAAGAGAGACATATTGTATTAGTACTGGTTCTTGTTCTTGTTCTGGTTCTTCTAATTTGATCTTGTCCGGGCCATAACTTTTAAACCGTTAAAGATATCTTGATGAAACTTGAATATACCTGCATCATCCATAGACAATGTGAACTGTCATAGGTCATTGCGACCTTGACCTGAAGGTCAAAGGTCAAATATGTGCAAAATTTTCAGGAACATCTTGTCCAGGCTTAGGGTTAAACTGTTAAAGATATCTTGATAAAACTTAAAGTATAATTGCATCACCCATAGATGATATGTAATGCACTGTCGTTAGGTCATTGTGACTGTTAAAGGGGAGACATATGTTTTTGTTCACATAAACAAATCTCTAGTTATCATTGTACCATTTGAATCTGCTACATGTTATCCAATTATTGTGAATTTTCTATTGTTGACAGACGAATGACCCAGGACTGGTAGTGAAAATGAAAGGTCTTCAAGTTTCCTGCGGCGAGGTTTGTACATATATATACATTCAGTGTGTAAACTGTCTTTGTCTCGGACAATTTTCTTGATAACTCTTGTGACGTAACACGTGGTTTACTTATGACGTCATAGATGTACCTTGTTCAATGAGAGTCTTGTCACTTCGCTTCGAATTACATGGGAGAATGCCTCTGCGTCCAATGCTCAAATGACTACGGTTAATTATTGGCGCCAATTTGATTTAAATAGGGCTGTTCTGCCAATGTCGTTTGAAGGATGAACAAAACGCAGTAAATAAATTGATTATTAAAGAACAAATAAATAAAAATCATACAATTGTTCTATAGTAAAAATGTAAATATATGGATTGGACGGCGTTTTTTAAATTTTAATGCCGGTAAGAATGCAAATCGGTTACATTCATATTAAACATGAATCCTAGCAGGCTTCAGCAATATGGATGTAACTGATTGGCATTCATACCAGAATGAAAATTTTAAAAAATGCCATTCGATCTCTATATAACAGGGTTTGGTACAGGTAAACATAAATAAGGTTATTGTTTTGGTACTTTAATTGTATCATCAATTGTAATTATATACTGTAGCAATATGTTAAAAACAAACTTCCCTCCAGGCTGTGGTTGCTGTTGGGAACATTTTTGCAGATATTACTGTTGATGTCTTTACATTTACTAGTTTTCACTATTCTTTTATATTATTGGTTGACAACGAAGTTCTTACCTATATTTTGTGTGTCTGATCAGTTTCTGTTTTGTTTTCCTCAGAAAGCAGTAAAGGAGTTTTTCAAGCCTCTACAGTTAACATCTATCAGGATACCAAGGAATGCTAAGAAGAAACCTCTGTATGGTATGCAGTATTTTTGGATGATAAAACCAATTTTTGTTACAGTTGTTTCTTCAGATGGCAGAATTGTATGAAAGCATTTTTACGATGCATTCTCTTACCGTTTATAAATTTTGTGCGTGACAAAAAATATACCAAACCAAAAAAACAATGTCTGTTGATGTTGTGCACAATCGTGTATGTTTGCCTGGTTGTTCAATTGGAACTTGATCAATAATACAGAAAGAAAAAACCCAGAAGACTCACATGAAATAAAGTACATTGTAGACATTTAATATCTCATCAGTATATTTTGCATTATGCTCAATTTTGTGATGCATGTTACACAGTATTACAGTGACTGTAAAACTGAAGAATGGTGACAGATCACTACCCTATAGGGCTTACAAGAGGAGGAATTTCCTTCATCTATCACACACAGTTGTCATTTAAAATTGTTCAAATATCATTGTTAAATTCAGAGAACGTATAAATGTCTGAAGTCCTCCACCAGAGAACGTATAAATGTCTGAAGTCCTCCACCGGAGAAAGTCTAAATGTCTGAAGTCCTCCACCAGAGAATGTATAAATGTCTGAAGTCCTCCACCAGAGAAAGTTTAAATGTCTGAAGTCCTCCACCAGAGAAAGTTTAAATGTCTGAAGTCCTCCACCAGAGAACGGATAAATGTCTGAAGTCCTCCACCGGAGAAAGTCTAAATGTCTGAAGTCCTCCACCAGAGAAAGTTTAAATGTCTGAAGTCCTCCACCAGAGAATGTATAAATGACTGAAGTCCTCCACCAGAGAACGTATACATGTCTGAAGTCCTCCACCAGAGAACGGATAAATGTCTGAAGTCCTCCACCGGAGAAAGTCTAAATGTCTGAAGTCCTCCACCAGAGAACGGATAAATGTCTGAAGTCCTCCACCGGAGAAAGTCTAAATGTCTGAAGTCCTCCACCAGAGAACTTATAAATGTCTGAAGTCCTCCACCGGAGAACATATAAATGTCTGAAGACCTCGACCAGTGAACGTATAAATGTCTGAAGTCCTCCAACAGAGAACGTATAAATGTCTGAAGTCCTCCAACAGAGAACGTATAAATGTCTGAAGTCCTCAACCGGAGAACGTATAAATGTCTGAAGTCCTCCGCCAGAGAATGTATAAATGTCTGAAGTCCTCCACCAGAGAATGTATAAATGTCTGAAGTCCTCCACCGGAGAACATATAAATGTCTGAAGACCTCGACCAGTGAACGTATAAATGTCTGAAGTCCTCCACCGGAGAAAGTCTAAATGTCTGAAGTCCTCCACCAGAGAACGGATAAATGTCTGAAGTCCTCCACCGGAGAAAGTCTAAATGTCTGAAGTCCTCCACCAGAGAACGGATAAATGTCTGAAGTCCTCCACCGGAGAACATATAAATGTCTGAAGACCTCGACCAGTGAACGTATAAATGTCTGAAGTCCTCCACCTGAGAACGTATAAATGTCTGAAGTCCTCTACCAGAGAACGCATAACTGTCTGAAGTCCTCCACCAGAGAACGTTTAAATGTCTGAAGTCCTCCACCAGAGAAAGTATAAATGTCTGAAGTCCTCCACCGGAGAACATATAAATGTCTGAAGACCTCGACCAGTGAACGTATAAATGTCTGAAGTCCTCCACGAGAGAACGTATAAATGTCTGAAGTCCTACACCGGAGAACGTATAAATGTCTGAAGTCCTACACCGGAGAACGTATAAATGTCTGAAGGCCTCCACCAGAGAACGTATAAATGTCTGAAGTCCTCCACCAGAGAATGTATAAATGTCTGAAGTCCTCCACCAGAACAAATGCTGTTCTTAACTTGCTCTATGACAGATAAATAGGCTACCTTTAAAACAGAAAGTAATGTGGGAAATAATAGTGATATACAAATAATTTCATGTTAGATATTTCTGATTTGTCCTACCATTCATCACTTTTCAGGGATTGCCTATGTCAGTTTTAAGAATGAAAAAGACCTTGAAGAAGCCATGAGGAATAACAAAAACTTTATTGGTATGTATAAGCAAGTGTACAGAAAGCAGACTCATATTCTCCAAGAAATATCTAAGATGTGATTTTAAGATCTGTGATTAATTAGAAAAAAGCACAGTTGAAATTCATTACAGAATTATTTTCACTTCTCAAGTTATATTATGGACCTTAATGTTTTTCACATACCACACATTGCAAAACACATAAAAATATTTATGAAATTTAAATTAACAATCAGTTCCTGATTTAATATTGAGTTCTGAGTTCCAACCCTGAGTATAGATACATGTATTTACCTTTAGGTGGTAAGCGTATCTTCCTGAAGAGGTGTACTCGGGCGGAGAGTGGGGCTCCGGTTCAATGGGAAGATGTTCCCCGACTGTGGGAGATGAAGGTTTGGGCACACCGTCACATTAGTTGTATCTGTTGTGTCTTGTTCTATCAGCACATTGTGTGTATAATTTAGATCAGCTAAACCTTAAATTGCCAGCGTTCTCACTAAGTTTAAAAATTAATGTTTGACTCAAAAAGAATAACAGGCTGAATTTTCACATACTATAATACTGACCGTTACATATTCTAAATAAAAGCCGTTTCGAAGTTGAATAGCAGGCTACTTTTGCCGGAAACCGTCTTTGAACGAGAACACTGATTGCATACATCTTACAAATAATTTTCCACATATGTGGAACTTAAAGAAAATGGGATTTATTTTTTCTAAAATTTCTTTGGTTTCAGTCTAAGGAGGAGGACGGTGAGGAGGAAACGATCGCTGAGGTAAGACCATGTAAATGTCTTATTTGTCCACTTGCAAGTAGCCAAGAATTAGTAATAATTTCATGTTTATCTTAGAACTCCATTGGGATTGTATACAGTTGCTGCAGTGAGATACAAACAAGAGGTCCATTGTCTTGGTGTTTGTCTTAGAAATTACCGAGGGTTCTGGTCACAAATAAGCTGAAGCATCTCAATGTCTTGTTTGGTTAAGATCACAGTACAAACATGTGAATGATACAGGCTTTCAGATTTACCATATATACCAGTATTATTCCACAATTAAAATGAAATTTAAAAAGGAGTCCTAAATTATAATTATACATGTACTATACATGTTTATTGAAATGTGTTTTGCATGTAACATATTACATACTTATTACAGTCAGGAAGGATATTTGTGAGGAACCTGACCTATTCCTGTACAGAAGAGGATCTCCAAAAGTTATTTGAAAGATATGGTAAGTGGTACCTATTTAATGCTATTTAAGTATATTTTATCCCTACCACTTTCACCTTATGACAGACTTTGTGTCTTTGACTTGTAATAAAAGCCTGCCATAATCCAAAGAAAAGTGTTGCTTTGCTGTCGTTTATCAGAAATCAGACCAGAAATGCTTCTTTTTATATCAGAAATAAGATCAAACATTTCACTTTTATTTCATAATTTAAACCAAAAAATGTTTCCATATTGTATGAAGTATCATTGTCAAAAAAGAAAACTGCTACATATTCAGATGTTATAGCATTGTATTGGTTAGAAAAAAGGAAAAACAGAGCAAATACATCAAATTTCCTTACAGGTCCGGTGTCAGAAATTCATCTCCCTATTGACAGTCTGACAAAGAAAGTGAAAGGATTTGCTATTGTGACCTACCTCATGCCTGAACACGCCGTGAATGCCTACGCGGAACTAGATGGAACAACCTTTATGGTAAATGCCACCTTTCTAGACAGAATTAAGGATATATGCCACAATATACATCATTCCTGTGGTTTGTATTAGAGTTATACATTACTTTCCATTGCTAATTACTTTATAATTTGGAATTACCAAAGTGTTGTTTTTTTGTCAATACATTGAATATGCATTGTTGTTTACATTTCTAATGTCTCATCAATATTAATGAACAAACTAACAATTCCATTCACAAAATATTTTTGTCTGGAGAACTCTTTAGTGAAGGAGGTATTTTTCAGGATTATTAGTTGGAATTGTTTCTGAAAAGAGTTGTACATCTTGGCTGCACTTGTTTATCAAACGGTTGGACTAAACTTAATTTATGAAATAAGGACACAGCTAAGTGATGTGATAGGCGTTCTTGTGAGCCTTGACAAAGTCTATCCAGGCCTGCATTAACATTTGCAACCTGTTTAGAAAATGAAACTGTCATCACACTAGCTCTAAATCAATGATTTCTAGACATTCTGACCTAATGTGCAGACTTACACTTGCTACAGATTGTAATACATGTGTATAGACATACACTGGCTACAGATTGTAATACCTGTGCATAGACATACACTGGCTACAGATTGTAATACATGTGTATAGTCGAACACTGCCAGCAGGAAAAAAACTAGTGTTTGATACACTAATTACTTAACAGGATAAAATTTCTGAATTGAAAATGTGTTTCTGTGTTTGCAGGGAAGACTGATTCATCTTATACCGGCTAAGACAAAAAAAGAAGATGAATCCAAGATATCAGGTATATCAATGGCTGTAGTGACTGTGTCATATGTACTTGTATGTTGACTTTCCGCTGTAGTGACTATGTCATATGTACTTGTATGTTGACTTCCTGCTGTAGTGACTATGTCATATGTACTTGTATGTTGACTTCCTGCTGTAGTGACTATGTCATATGTACTTGTATGTTGACTTCCCGCTGTAGTGACTATGTCATATATACTTGTATGTTGACTACCTGCTGTAGTGACTTTGTCATATGTACTTGTATGTTGACTTCCTGCTGTAGTGACTATGTCATATGTACTTGTATGTTGACTTCCTGCTGTAGTGACTATGTCATGTGTACTTGTATGTTGACTTCCTGCTGTAGTGACCATGTCATATGCACTTGTATGTTGACTTCCTGCTGTAGTGACTATGTCATATGCACTTGTATGTTGACTTCCTGCTGTAGTGACCATGTCATATATTTATATTTATTCAGTTAAAAATTAATGTTTGCAGAACTTGTTGATAATGAATTAATTAACTCTTTTTTTTCAGAGGGTTCATCTTACAAAAACAAAAAACAGGACAAACAGAAAGCTTTGGCTGGCAGGTATGTTTTTGTAATTTAGGAATTTTAAAAAACTGTTAATCAAATCCATATTAAAGTAAGTTCAATGTTAAGTAATAGGGATAATTATATACAGATTATAATGTCTCTTTAATGTTAGTTTAATATCAGTTTAACTTTTGATGCCCAGTGTTATCTACATAAATGAGCTGATGAAATTAGATTTTGTGTACTTTGAAATGTCAAGATTTAACAAAATATCTGGGTTGTGAGTTGTATTTTCACAGCAAAAGATGTAGGAACTGTACCCATTTTGTGTGTGTGTAATGGAGAAGCACTGACTAAAATCATCAGTAACAATACTGTAAATAGCACATGTATTTCTGTTGTTGGTGCTGTACATAATTAAGAACTGTAAAGACAGCTTAACAGGTACTACAATATGAATACTCATTACCGCTACACAAGTATGATTACAGTTTGTACACTAAATAATACCTTGAATATTTCTTGCGTTTCTGCAAAGATGACCGACACATGATGTGTTATGTAAGCTTTATAAAATGATATACCAAAATGATGGAGGCTGAGATGATGCAACAGTCTTCTTTACTTAAAGTGTTTTGTAAGAATATGACACTTTATTTACATGAAAATCTTGTTGGTTGCAGTTCTCACAACTGGAATTCTTTGTTTCTGGGGGCTAACGCTGTGGCCGATGTCCTGGCAGACAAGTATGGGGCAGAGAAAAGTCACATTCTAGATGCAGTAAGTTTAACCTGAATGTACATTCAGAGATTTATTAGTGTAAAGTGTCTTATAAGTTAATAGTTGTCAGGGAAATATTTTTTGGAGATGTCCAAAAGACTTAAATAATAAATCAATATTTTTTGCCATCATTAAAATATATAATGCAATAAGAATTTTCTTACATTTTTTCTGGCAGTTAAGAAAGAGACAATAATAAGTTCAAAAAATAGGAAAAACACATGCCATTGTGTAGCTACCAAATAAATGGAAACATTTTGAAATTTTGTCATTCAAGGAAACACCGAAACTGTGATGCATATTGGTGTTGTTCCTGTGGAAAAAACATACCTTGTACTTGAATCATGTTCTGCAACACTTAGACTTTGTTAAATTAATGGTGAATAATCTGAACACTTGACTGCTACCTAAAGCTGTAGAATACAGGTCTACTTGTCCATCAATTGAGAAATAACATGTACATGTGTATGGCTGTGTTATTACCTGTAGGAGGCAAAGCAGAGTCTTGGAGTGAGGATGGCCTTGGGAGAGACCCAGATTGTGGCTGAAACACGTGATTTCCTGTTAGAGGAGGGCGTGGCACTCGACAGCTTCAGTCAGGTAAGCACAGTGATTGTCACCTTGATAAAGAAACCACCTAATAGATGTATTCTAAATTAAAGCAGTACAGTAAACCCTGTATGGTTAGACCACTCAATATGCTAAATTGTATAAATTAAAAAAAAAAAACGTCTAGAAAGACAACCCCAGCCTTATGAGATATACTACCAAAATGAGATACACATACATGTATGTAACATGAATTTTTTCTGAAGTATATGAATTCAATAATAATCTATTTTAATAGAGATACCCTTCCTTTCCATATATGTAAGACTTGTATTTCTTATAAATAAGGTAGACTTAATAAAACCTTTCGGAGGAGACCACCCTTTGATAGACCACACATTCATACTAAATTACATCATTTCAATAGCCCTCTCTTGATAGACCACCAATATGATGTACCAGCTTTTTATTTAGAAAATTTCTTGAAGGCTGTACATAAAGACCAACATCATGATAGATCACATATTTGTGAGATCATTTCAGTAAAGCCTGCTAAGAATCACCATTGTTTATATATAGTTATATAGTTACAGAAGAATTCTCATAAACATATATGCGCTATTCTGAAAACTGTATAAGATTTATGACTTTTTTTATCCGTAATATTGAATGATTTTTGCAATTTCAGAATTTGAGGTTAAATAAAAAAGTTAAAATTGATAAAAAAGAAATGTTTTTTCTATTTATAGCCTTCAGCAGCAAGAAGTAAAACAGTGATGCTGGTGAAGAACTTGCCAGCAGGTACAAAGTGTGAGGAGTTGAGAGACTTATTCAGTAAACATGGGACAGTCGGTCGGGTCGTTCTCCCACCGTCAGGTGTCACAGCCATCGTAGAATACCTGGAACCAACCGAGGCCAAGTCAGGCTTCAGGAGGATTGCCTATTCCAAGGTTGGTTTAATATAGATTGGGACTTCCTGCTTGCATATTTCTAGATTGGTTTTTTAGAAAACAAAACTGTTCATTTTTAACAAATCTGAGTTTACTGATCTAAGATTTGGTACACACAAGTTCATTACTTCAAGTTGATTTTGGCTTTATATAAAGTTTTCTTTCTGATTGTCTTTTTTCCAAGATTGACTTTCTTTACAAACTTTTTGCCTTCTGGTCCCATCAGATGGCACTATACATTCAGATTATTCTTAATCCAAGGTTGATGACTTTTGGATGACATTTAAGACTGAAACCTACCATTCAAATTACCTCCACTGTTCATTAGTCCTGTCTGTCCTTCTTTCCATCCTTCCGTTCGAGATGTTTGTCCGGGACATATGTTCTATACTATTTCTCTTGGAGTTACCAGATTTGGTGTACAAGGACATCTTGGGATGGTGGAGTGCAAGACAAAGGTCACTAAAACCTCACTGTGACCTATGCTTTGACCTTAGCTGCTGTTCCCTTAAATTTATTTTCTTTGAATACACTGTATGCTAGAGTGCATAGGCAGGAGAATTCGTACAGTGCCATCTCACATAATTGATTATGTGACCTATCGCTATCTCTTCGTCCATCATCTGTTAATAACTGATTTCTTTTCTCAACTTCTCAAGATGTTACTTTTCTTGACAATCAAAAATTCCAAGATGGCTGCTCTGAATGCTGATTGGTGGAGACGTTTTTGTTTTCTTCTCATGAACCACTGAAGCAAATAACTCCAAACTTGGTACTTATGCTGCTTATAGTTTCCTTACCAAGTGCTCTTTTTTCTGTGCCAATACAAATATTTTAGATGGCCACCCTGCCTTCTGGTTGACTGAGACAGTTATCTGATTCTCTATAGAACATTTGAAATGATTGACTTTAAGGGTGTTTCTAAATCATAAGGGCCCATGAATCTCAGGCTGTTATTATCATCAATATCTAAGGCCAAATTATTTCTGGAGTTCTCTGAGACTTACTATATATTAAGTGTTTGTGATATTAACACTGTTTTGTATGGCCATCAGTTCCAGCACGTCCCCCTATACCTGGAGTGGGCTCCTGTGGAAGTGTTTAAGGCCCCAGCCACCATACCAACAGTCAAGGAAGAGGAAAAACAGAAGGAAACCGGCACTGTTCCAAATGAAGCACAGGTAGTAAAATAATAGTTTTGAGAAACTGATCATTAAGATAAAAATGTTTAAGGATATTTTAGCTCAATTATAATTTTCTTTGGTTGTATGTGTCACCCTGGTAAAATACTAGCCGCTTCCACCGACTTGGCTAGAGAGAATTTCTTTTAGCTCATTCGGTAGAGTGTAAGACCGATCTCTTTGAAACTTGGTATACATTATAATCATGATATGAAGTTGTGTTACCCTTAAAAGAATTTTGATTCGACAATTTTTCCAAAAGTTATTGCCCTTTGTTCATTTCAGTATTTGATTTTCTCCTACATTTTTATAGCATGTCAGCTTACCACTCTTAGAATAATGCAGATCTTATTTCAATGTAAGAAAGTATATAACACTATATGGCATTCGACGGGCGTATATTGTTCCGCCCTGCGGTACTCTTGTTTTTTAATCTAATACACACATAAAAGTCAAGTCACGATTTCCTGAATTATTAACTCATCCACCCCTGAAGACACATTTGAACTCTTCCTATTCATAGATTGGTATAGTTCATAATGAAATTTCAGAGGTGAATGAGTTAAGCTGCAAAAGCTTAAATGTTGAGGTTGAAGGAAGGCCATGATTGTTTTGTTGCTAAGAAGTAGTTGTTTGAGAGGAAAGTTATGATAGAAGACAATGATAACCTGGGTGTTGATTGTTAACATATGGAAAATATTGGAGAAAGGCTACAAGAATTTAATTATTAAAGTTTGAAAATAAAGGAAGGATATGAATATTTGATTTGAAGGTTGAGAAGATGGATATAAACAAGACAAAGAAGGAAGAGAAACAAATAGAGGAGGAATCAGAGGAGGAGGAAGAGGTGCCAGAGTCGGGAACAACACTATTTGTGAAAAATCTGAACTTTGATTCGCGAGAGGATGAACTAAGGGAGGTAAGGCGAGAGTTCAAATGGGATTGTTGATTTCGACCATATCATAAACAAATTTGTTTCAGAAATAGCAGGGTTTACGGTTATGAAAATGGGGATCTAATATTGGTAAAACAGGGCCAATGACTCCAAAATTTAAAAAAAATCTTGAGGTAGGAAAATGCTACCTATTGCATGTATTTGTGGTCAGATTATCGAAGTTTGTTAAACCCAGCCCCCAGCTTGGGTTCTAAAAGAGGTGATGGGTCACAAAAGGGGGAAAAGGAAATAAATTTGAATGTATGGTTACTTCCATGACAGCTTCAGTCTAATCCTTTGAGGTGTGGATGTATGTTGGCTAAACTACAGTTTGTTATGAATACTTCCATGACAGCTTCAGTCTAATCCTTTGAGGTGTGGATGTATTTGGGCTAAACTACAGTTTGTTCAACTCTTTTCATTCATGATCTTAATGAGGCCAAGCCAGATATTAAACTTGGTAGAGCAATCTAAGACCCATGGACCTCTTGTAAAGTGAAACAATTATTAACACAAGTTACAATGTTTAGATCATCTTTTCTAGATACAAGTTTGATTTATAAGCTGTCATATTCCAAAGTTGTTGTTTTTGTCTTTCGAATTCGTCAATTTGAAAACTATTTTTGTCTTTCAGAAATTCAAGAAATGTGGCAAGATTAAGAGTGTTTCAGTGGCCAAGAAAAAGGACATGAAAAACTTAGGTATGATCTGTGAATTAAAGATAAACACACAGAGATCTACAGGGATATAGGGGTTAGTAACAAACCACATCACAAGTTGTATCAAGGTCCCTTAGTAAACCAATAATGTAACAACAAAAAAGTGACAAACTTCAATGTTTGAAACACTGTTAGGAATTCCTACTGACCCCCTAAGGGTTTTTAGAGGGCCACCTGACAGTAATTGACCGATGGGTTAACAACATTTTAGTCTGGTGTGTGGCAAACTTTATTATACAGGCTGGGTACTGACAGTGTAACTAGGCTACAGTTATAGCCAAAACGAAATGAAGGGGAGGTAACTGTAGATCTTAAAGCACAGTGAAGTGGGATAGGGATCCTTAATATAAATGTCAGTTTATTAAAAAAATGTCTGTATGTAATTTTCTTCAGGAAATTATCTGTCCATGGGTTATGGATTTGTTGAGTACTATGAGAAGGCGAGTGCAGATCAGGCCTTGAAGACACTACAACACACTGACCTGGATGGCCATACACTTGAACTCAAGATTTCACACCGCCAAACAGGGTAAGCGGGGTATTATCAGCCCACAATCATCAGATGGTGTTCTGTTCAAATTGCCTTTCTTGGCTGGTCTGTTGTCTGTTCTTCTTTCAGTCATTGGTCGGTTCCTCATCCATCTGTTCATACGCAATTCTTGTTATCGCTGTTTCTAAAAAAACTGATGGACTGGTCTTTTCCATATTTCATATTAAAGTTTCCCTTGGTCCTGTAATTGTTGTGTAAATTTTTTCATTTTCAGACTGATCCGAAGAACAAGATAGCTGCCAAGTGGCTATTTTAGAATTTGATAGTATTTTTTTTTTTATATATATATTACAAAATGTACTACAGACAGCTGTCTTGGTCAGGCTTCAAGGCTTAGTTGTGAAGTATTGATTTTTAAAACCTGTCACAAGAATAAAAGAATAAAATGGATGTGAGGTGGTTATCTTTGAATTTGACAGTTAAGGTTTGTCATCGCTATTTTCACAGAAAGTAAAGGTACAGATCTTTCTCAAATTTCCTGTTGCAGTATTCTGGTAACAGGGTTGCCCACTCTCAGAGACAAAATCTCACCCCGAGACGTCCTTATTCACACAACAACCCCACTTTGAAAGAACAAGGTTAAACGCAATAGAAGTTTTGATAAAAAGTTAATGCCAGATGCTTTTTTTTTTTTACTGTTGACTATCAATTCAACAGAGAAGGTATTTAAAAAAGAAAAAATCAATTTTGCATAGAATTAATGAAGGTCTTACAATGGATGGTGCCAAGATTCCTCTGGAATATTTTGTTTATTTGGAATATTTTGTTTATTTACCCCCAATGCCATAACCGCCCTACTTACTCCAATGTCCATGATTGCATCTAGAATTTTCTTCAAAGGAACAATGTCTCTTGTTGAAAAGGCAAAACAAAAACAAAAAATCATTGTGCTTCTGGATTTGGTTAATAACAGATGAAGCTGGTCATGTCTATTTGATGTTTTGGTTTATATCTCAGTAAGATACGTGCTACAACATATTACAATTATCATCGGTAAGTAATATCTATGGTATAAGCTTAGATCACTCTATAAATACATACCCAGCCATTGACTAACTCAAGGCTGTTCCACATATAAATACACGAAATTTGAGCATTATTTTACACCCCACCACCCATACATAATTGGTAAGTGCTTCCGTGCCCGCTACATAATACCTCCACTAGAATAGCCCTAAGATTAAGGAGTAAATGACAAACTTAACAGTATCATTAGAAAGGAGGCATACATAGCTAATACATATACTTCCAACCCAGCATTTGTTCAAAAGTTTGTTGTTGTTTATTATTAACAGAAGCACAGAAACAAAACCTACGAAAAAGAAGAAGGCTAAGGCAACTAAACAAAAAACCTCGAAAATCCTTGTAAGAAACATCCCATTCGAGGCAAAGAGGAAGGAGGTCTTTGAACTCTTTAAGTAAGTAATTACAAATCAGAATATTACAACTCGTACATGTGTGGTTCCTCTTTAATGTAGTAAGCCTGCATGGTGACAATTTTACTTTGACTGGGACTCTGAATGGATTTGGGATATTCTGATACCTTTTCATGTTAGGAGTTGTCTCCCCTTATTTGCACTGATGTAATTAATTTTACAAGTATTTTATCAGAATAATATAAAATGTGATATTGAATTGGTGTTTATCTTCATTATTTGGCAGTAAAACAGTAAGCAGGCTGTATCTTTCATCTCTGTAGTTATATGGTAATAATATTTTAGTGGTATTGAAGGCCACACACACTTTGTTGAAAGTAGTCACCAATTCTGTGAAAATTGAAAACATTTCCTTTTTTCAATGAGAAAGATACGTTTACAAATTATGCAGTTTATTTCTAATGATTTTAGAAATTTTGTTTTTGGCCGATCTTTAACCTTTTCACCAATGTAGACCATAATGGACTCATCCCGATCAATGCATGGTAGAGTCTACTAAAGTTACATAGGGGTGAAAGGGTTAATGAGATATATACTGGTACATGTATCACGTTATCGGGCTTGCTGGCGAGCTAAATGAAAACAATATTTTGTTGGGACAATAACTGTCCTGCTATTTCACCAACATTCACCAAACTTGCTTATGATTTATGAGTTTTGGAAAAGTGAAGTGTTGCATGTTGAAGTTTAGTCTCCTCTTCTGTTATATGCAGAGTTACTGCCCTTTGTTTCTGATACAAATGTATGAAGCATAGCTTTCTTTCTATTTCACCTACATTCACCAAACTTGCTTTTGGTTTATAAAATTGGGAAAGGTGGAGTGTTGCATACTGAAGTTAGGTCTCATGTCCTACTTTATGCAGAGTTATGGCCTCACATTAATTTTTGATTTGTTTGTCTAGAGCATAAGTTCCTTGCGTTTTCGCCTTCATTCACCACACTTGTTAAACTTATGTATCTTAGGAAGGCATATTGCGGCAAATTGAAGTTAGGTCTCATGTTCCACGGTAAACAGATTTGTTGCCCTTTGCTTTTCCTTTTTTTGATGCTCTGGTGCGGCGTCCGTCAGTCCGTCGTCAACTATTAACTTTAAACAACTTTTTCTGAATAACCAAGAGGTCCAGGCTGATGATATTTGGCCAGTAGCTTGCTTGGATAAAGGGCTACCAAGGTTGTTCAAATGAATGACATTTGTCCATTTTCAAGGTCACAGGGGTCAAATATGTTAAAATCTTCAAACAATTTCTGAATAACCAGTAGGCCCAGGATTATGATATTTAGGTAATAACATGCTGGGATGAAGCACTACCAAATTTGTTCAAATGAGTTACCTTGCCCATATTCAAAGTCACAGGGGGGTCAAATATGTCAAAACTTTTTAACAACTTCTTCTAAATAACCAAAAGGCTAAGGATGATGATATTTGGCAAGTCACATGCTGGGATGAAGGACTACAAAGTGTGTTCAAATGATTGACCTTTGCCCATATTCAAGGGCACAGGGGTCAAATATGTTAAAATCTTTAAACAACTTGTGAATAACCAAAAGGCCCAGGATGATGATATTTGGCCAGTAACATGCGAGGATGAAGCACTACCAAGTTTTGTTCAAATGAATGACCTTCGCCCATATTAAAGGTCACATGGGGGTTAGATATGTTTAAACTTTCAAACAACTTCTTCTGAATAACCAGAAGGCCCAGGATGATGATATATGGCCAGAAGGATGTTGGCATGAAGGGCTACAAAGTTTGTTTCAAATGAATGATCTTCGTCCATATTCAAGGTCACAGAGGTTATTTGTCTAAAAAAATCACTAAAAACTACTCTGGTCCATAGTGCATAAATCTTTACAAGTCATCTTCTCAATAAACAAAAGGAATAGGGCCATTAGGGTGGTGATATTTGACAAGTTGCATTCTGGGATGAAGGCTATAAAGTTTGTTCAATTTGATGTCCATGTTTGACTTTCAAGGTCACAAGGGTCAAATGTGTTTATATCGTTTCACAGGTTTCTTCTGAATGACTTTAGTCAAGACACTGATATTTTGCCTGTAGCTTTATTTTAGTCCACTTTTTTATTGTGAGATTAATACCAGGTGAACGATGCAGGCCCATTGGGCCTCTTGTTCAAGTTTTTATTTGCCCATCAAAAATTTTGAGATGATGTAGTATAGTATTTGGAGTGTCTGTCTGTTCTTACGTCTGTTGAAACTTAGGTTTCTGCATTATTGCTTGCTTAATATCATTTTTGGATATAATTAAGTAAAAATGTAATAGATTTATTTGAAAATGTCACTTGCATCTCTTCAAATGAAATTAGAAAACAAAAATTGATGTTTGTAAAATTAAAATGACTTTTTGAAAAGTCTTTAAAACCCCTCTGATCTTTAAAATGAGAATTTCTCCCTGTAATTTACTTTTGTGTTCTTTGTAGATGATAGTGTTTCTGAAACAATATGTGGGGGTTATCATGATAATTTATTGTTTTGTTCATTTCCAGGACCTTTGGTGAACTGAAGTCAGTACGCCTACCTACCAAGCTTAGTGGGTCTGGTACACATAGGGGTTTTGGATTTGTCGACTTTCTTACCAAGCAGGATGCCAAGGTAAGTTCTTCATTTTGAGTGATCTATATACTAATCTGATTTCTGTTACAGTGTACCAATCTTTCCACCTCCCTTTCATTAGCGTGGTTGAAACTGCTTCCCAAGATATCAAGAAGTGCATTTAAATTTGACAAACAGAAGCTGGATCACTCAGGGGACTTTTTTCCTGGTATAAAGTTAGTTATAGAAGATAGCAGTAATTATACACAAAATGGGTAAATCTCAATGATTAAAAAATAAATTCCGCCAGCATTACCATTTATTTGTTAACTTTTATATCAAATGATTATCAGAAACAATATTTCATTTCTTTGTAAATTTGTTTATTTTTACTGGTTCTGTTCATTTAGAGAGCATTCGAGGCTCTGTGTCACAGTACCCATTTGTATGGGAGACGTTTGGTGCTAGAATGGGCTGAAGCTGAAGAAGATCTGGAGGAGCTACGACGCAAAACATCTCAACATTTTCATGACGGTAATTAAATTGCAAATTCTTAGAAAACAAAAATTGTTGTATGAAACTGGTTTATAAATGACTAAAAGTTCATGACATTTCTCATACATGTACAATGAAAAGAACCGGGGAGACATATTCACACAAATGCACATTCCAGTAAGTTTGTCTCCCCATCAAGATGAAATTGACCAGACTGTAATTATAAGAAGGTTGTATTATTGAGACGATTTTGTTAGCAAAAAGGTGTGTCCTTTGCCTGAAATGACAACTGAAGTAGTGGGTCCGAAGGATCTGGAAAGTAAAGTTATCCCTTTACATGAAACTCAACAGAAAGTTTGGGTTGTAGAACATTCATGTTAAGAAATTGTAGAACATTCATGGAAAGAAATGGATGCAAGCAAACATTGCATTGAATTTGTTCTCATATTGGATGGTTAATAAAAAATTAAACCTTATTCTTTCTCAGATGCTCCGATGAACAAACGCGTGAAGAAGTCAGCCATCATGGATACACTGGAGATGTCTCACAAAGGATCCTGATGTAGGAGGCAGTCTGTCCAGATACAGCGGTGTCGACATGTGGTTTTAAACAGCGGTCAAATATAATCTGTTACCAATAAAACGTTTTATAAATTTAAAAGACTTTGTAGAAATTATTTTTCCCACCGTTCCTTTCATAGCTTTTTGTCTCGCCGCCCCGAAGTAGCAGTAGCGAGACTTAGGTGTTGCCCTAAGTAGCAGTAGCGAGACTTAGGTGTTGCCCGAAGTAGCGGTAGTGAAACTTAGGTGTTGCCAGAAGTAGCAGTAGCTAGACTTAGGTGTTGCCCGAAGTAGCAGTTGCGAGACTTAGGTGTTGCCCGAAGTAGCAGTAGCGAGACTTAAGTGTTGCTCGAAGTAGCAGTAGCGAGACTTAGGTGTTGCCGGAAGTAGCAGTAGCGAGACTTAGGTGTTGCCTGAAGTAGCAGTAGCGAGACTTAGGTGTTGCCCTAAGTAGCAGTAGCGAGACTTAGGTATTGCCCGAAGTAGCGGTAGTGAAACTTAGGTGTTGCCAGAAGTAGCAGTAGCGAGACTTAGGTGTTGCCCAAAGTAGCAGAAGCGAGACTTAGGGGTTGCCAGAAGTAGCAGAAGCGAGACTTAGGGGTTGCCCGAAGTAGCAGTAGCGAGACTTAGGAGTTGCCCGAAGTAGCAGTAGCGAGACTTAGGAGTTGCCCGAAGTAGCAGAAGCGAGACTTAGGAGTTGCCCGAAGTAGCAGTAGCGAGACTTAGGAGTTGCCCGAAGTAGCAGAAGCGAGACTTAGGTTTTGCCAGAAGTAGCAGTAGCGAGACTTAGGTGTTGCCCTAAGTAGCAGTAGCGAGACTTAGGTGTTGCCCTAAGTAGCAGTAGCGAGACTTAGGTGTTGCCCTAAGTAGCAGTAGCGAGACTTAGGTGTTGCCCAAAGTAGCAGAAGCGAGACTTAGGTGCTGTCAGAAGTAGCAGAAGCGAGACTTAGGTGTTGCCCGACGTAGCAGTAGCGAGACTTAGGTGTTGCCCGAAGTAGCGGTAGTGAAACTTAGGCGTTGCCAGAAGTAGCAGTAGCTAGACTTAGGTGTTGCCCGAAGTAGCATTTGCGAGACTTAGATGTTGCCCGAAGTAGCAGTAGTGAGACTTAGGTGTTGCTCGAAGTAGCAGTTGCGAGACTTCGGTGTTGCCCGAAGTAGCAGTAGCGAGACTTAGGAGTTGCCCGAAGTAGCAGAAGCGAGACTTAGGTTTTGCCAGAAGTAGCAGTAGCGAGACTTAGGTGTTGCCTGAAGTAGCAGTAGCGAGACTTAGGTGTTGCCCTAAGTAGCAGTAGCGAGACTTAGGTGTTGCCCTAAGTAGCAGTAGCGAGACTTAAGTGTTGCCCGAAGTAGCCGTAGCGAGACTTAGGTGTTGCCCGAAGTAGCGGTAGTGAAACTTAGGCGTTGCCAGAAGTAGCAGTAGCTAGACTTAGGTGTTGCCCGAAGTAGCAGTTGCGAGACTTAGATGTTGCCCGAAGTAGCAGTAGTGAGACTTAGGTGTTGCCCGAAGTAGCAGAAGTGAGACTTAGGTGATGCCAGAAGTAGCAGTAGCGAGACTTAGGTGTTGCACGAAGTAGCAGTAGCGAGACTTAAGTGTTGCCCGAAGTAGCAGCAGCGAGACTTAGGTGTTGCCCGAAGTAGCAGTAGCGAGGCTTAAGTGTTGCCCGAAGTAGCAGTAGCGAGACTTAAGCGTTGCCCGAAGTAGCAGTAGCGAGACTTAGGGGTTGCCCGAAGTAGCAGTAGCGAGACTTAGGCGTTGCCGGAAGTAGCAGTAGCGAGACTTAGGTGTTGCCCTAAGTAGCAGTAGCGAGACTTAGGTGTTGCCCTAAGTAGCAGTAGCGAGACTTAGGTGTTGCCCTAAGTAGCAGTAGCGAGACTTAGGTGTTGCCCAAAGTAGCAGAAGCGAGACTTAGGGGTTGCCAGAAGTAGCAGTAGCGAGACTTAGGTGTTGCACTAAGTAGCAGTAGCGAGTCTTAAGTGTTGCCCGAAGTAGCAGTAGCGAGACTTAGGTGTTGACCGAAGTAGCAGTAGCGAGACTTAGGTGTTGACCGAAGTAGCAGTAGCGAGACTTAGGTGTTGCCCTAAGTAGCAGTAGCGAGACTTAGGTGTTGCCCAAAGTAGCAGAAGCGAGACTTAGGTGTTGTCCGAAGTAGCAGTAGCGAGACTTAGGTGTTGTCCGAAGTAGCAGTAGCTAGACTTAGGTGTTGCTCGAAGTAGCAGTTGCGAGACTTAGGTGTTGCCCGAAGTAGCAGTAGCGAGACTTAGGTGTTGTCCGAAGTAGCAGAAGCGAGACTTATATTAGGTGTTGCTTTTTCGGCGACGGTGTCAACATCAAGTTTTTGCGTTTAAGTTAGTTTCTCTGAAACTATAAGTGCTAGACCAACCAAACTTAGACCATACATGCATCTTAGATAGTACATCTCAACCCATGCATCAAATCCTGGATGCAGCCTACCTTTCATGGTCCATTGACTTTGTCAGCATCTCTATCAACATTAAGTTTTTGCGTTTAAGTTAGTTTCTCTGATACATGTATGTTCATTGATGGTTTAAGCGGGGCACAGGCGAGACATATCAATCTGAATGGCTTGTTTTCAATATCAAAACATGTGTGACATAAATTATGATCCCCTCCAAATTGACAATTGACGACATAGCAAGGAACCTTGATGAAAATAAACAAATTGACGTCGCCCTTTTAGATTTCTCGAAAGCATTCAACAAAGTCCCTCATGCAAGATTACTTTCCAAACTATAATATTATGGGTAGATCCAGATACTGTTGGTTGGTTTTCCTCTTTTCTGAACAACAGACAACAGAAAGTAATAATTAGCGTTACCAGCTCTGATAGCGCCCCTGTCCTATCCGGGGTACCTCAGGGAACGGTTGTTGGCCCACTCCTCTTTTTGGTCTAAATTAATGACATCATCGACTCTGTTTCCTGCGACATCAAACTCTTTGCTGACGACTGCTTATTATATAGAGAAATTAACTAATAAGAAGACTGTCAAAAAATGTTCTTTCATCAACATATCTAAAAAGAAAAATCCAATTAAATTAAGCTACTCCCTGCACAATCAAGTTTTGGAAAATTTAGACTCTAGCAAATACCAAGGGGTCACTTTCACCTCGGACCTAAATTGGGATAAACACATACAATCCATCACCAGCAAGGCAAATAGGACACTGGGATTTCTGCGTCGCAACATGTCATCATGCACCAGAAAAGTCAAAACCCAGACATTCGCCACACTAGTAAGACCATCATTAGAATATGCAGCCACTTGCTGGGACCTTTTTATTTCAGACCAGGTCCTAGCAATTGAAAATGCACAGCGTAGGGCTGCCAGATACGTATTTAATTATCATAGATCTAGAGAGCCTGGATGTGTCACCAACATGATAAATATAATTAACTGGGAGCCCCTAGCCCAGCGAAGAACAAAAGCCAGGCTCATGATGTTATATAAAATAATAAACGGACATGTGGCCATTGATCCATCCCAATTCATAACATCAGGCGACAGGAGGGACCCACAAAATTAATCAAATATCAACACACACAAATTTGTATAAATGTTCATTCTTCCCTAGAACTATTGTTAACTGGAATTCGCTAACATCATCCCTAGCACAGGAGCCAAACCTGAACTCTTTCAGGTCTGCCCTGGCTAGTTTCAACCTTCCATAAAGTGTTTTCTGTTTTTATCTTATAGTACAAATTAACAAAAATAATTGTTTTTAACATTTTTAATGCCACCTCCCAGGATCAAGTGCACTCAAACCTCTGAGTCTGATCCTTGTAAAGGAAGAAAAAGAAGAAGAAGAATATTCAGACATATTATAGTTCTAGTCTACAAAAAGTAAAAATTCAGGCATATCATAGTGATAGTCTACACCAAGTAAAAAAATCAGACATATTATAGTTCTAGCCTACACAAAGTAAAAATTCAGGCATATCATAGTGATAGTCTACACCAAGTAAAAAAATCAGACATATTATAGTTCTAGCCTACACAAAGTAAAAATTCAGGCATATCATAGTGATAGTCTATACAAAGCAAAAATTCAGACATATTATAGTTCTAGTCTACACAAAGTAAAAATTCAGACGTATTATAGTTCTAGTCTACACAAAGTAAAAATTCAGACATATTATAGTTGTAGTCTACACAAAGTAAAAATTCAGACATATTATAGTTCTAGTCCACACAAAGTAAAAATTCAGACATATTATAGTTCTAGTCTACACAAAGAAAAAATTCAGACATATTATAGTTCTAGTCTACAAAAAGTAAAAATTCAGGCATATCATAGTGATAGTCTATACAAAGTAAAAATTCAGACATATTATAGTTCTAGTCTACACAAAGTAAAAATTCAGACATATTATAGCTCTAGTCTACACAAAGTAAAAATACAGACATATTATAGTTACAGACTACATAAAGTAAAAATTATAGTTCTAGTCTTCACAAAGTAAAAATTCAGACATATTATAGTTCTAGCCTTGCACAAAATAAAAATTCACGCATATTATAGTTCTAGTCTACACAAAGTAAAAATCAGACATATTATAGCTCTAGTCTACACAAAGTAAAAATTCAGGCATACCATAGTGATAGTCTATACAAAGTAAAAAATCAGACATATTATAGCTCTAGTCTACGCAAAGTAAAAATCAGACATATTATAGTTCTAGTCTACACAAAGTAAAAGTTTAGACATATTATAGTTCTAGCCTTACCAAAAGTAAAAAATCAGACATATTATAGTCCTAGTCTACACAAAGTAAAAATCAGACATATTATAGTTCTAGTCTACACAAAGTAAAAGTTTAGACATATTATAGCTCTAGTCTACACAAAATAAAAATTAGACATATTACAGTTCTAGTCTACACAAAGTAAAAGTTTAGACATATTATAGTTCTAGCCTTACACAAAATAAAAATTCACGCATATTATAGTTCTAGCCTTACACAAAATAAAAATTCACGCATATTATAGTTCTAGCCTTACACAAACTAAAAATTCAGGCCAATCATAGTGATAGTCTACACAAAGTAAAAATGCAGACCTATCAGGTACATCTGTATACGTAGGTGATAATTAAAGAGCACACTGCAGCGACCTAAGGTTCCTATCGATTTAACGTTCACCATGTCACAATCATGACTTATTTCATTTCAACAGATTTTATTGATATGGTGTTATGGTCAAAAGGATCGAATAACAGGCAAGCCTATATATTTTTTTCCATAGGTGGCTAGAGTGTTACAAGAATATTATAGAACTATAGCTAAATATATTTTATAGATATTTTGAAATGAAAAAACATAATGCAAACGATAAAGTAATTAAAGGGAGGTAACTCACTTTTGATTATTTACAATACAACATAGGACATACACACACAGACACACATACACAAACAAAACATAAATATAGTAATTAATATCATAATTACACGTGTACACATGAGTTACTATTTAGCATTCGATACAGTTCGGTAGATAGACCAAAAGTCCATGTGCAAGTACTGCACAGGTCATCACCACCCTAACTGTGTATTAATTTATTTATATGTAACTATTTATTCTACAGATTTAACCCGATATGTACATTTATCAAAAGTATAAGTAAAACATTGTGTAGAGGAGCACAAAATAATTAAATGAAAATATATATTTATTTCACAATCAAATAAATTCACAACCATGTTCAACTGTTTTCATAGAAAATAACAGTTTTTGTCAATATAATGGATTTCTAGATCTTGTAAAAGTTAAAACGTTTCGATTTCCTTATAAAGTAATGTATATCACGAAGCACTAGTCTGTTTGTATTACCTTCACAATTAGGACAGCCATGTAAAATAATTTCAATACCGATATGGTTATGGTCAAAGGCATAATTACTGAGTGAGTTGAATAAATTAATCCTCAAATCATAGTAAATCGTACATTCTAGAAAAAAAATGAGAGACTGTTTCCAATTCATCTGAACAAGTACATACTGGACTATCAGTTACATGGTCATGATGCAAATCAAACTTTAAATCACGACAAAACTTTCTAAGTTGGGAAAGAATAATGTTTGCCCTTCTATCACCTTCAGTTTTTAAAATGTTAACCGATTCACTATCAGTTATAGTATTTTTATCTAACAGCCATTTAAAACTTGCAAGTGTAGGAGAGTCAAACAGATTAGTATCAGTGTTGTTAGCTGTGCGGCACATGAAAGGAAAGAAGCTGTCAAAGTAGTTATTAGTTCTGCATATTGGTGGGTTAAAAAGTCTAGTTTGTCGGAGAGAATAATGATTTTCATTAGGATTTTTTGTAAAGGGGATCAACACATCTTTTAAATATTGCGGTGAGAGTCCATTCATTAATTTATACATCATGATGTATTTGTGTTTCTCTCTTCTGGCAGCCAGTTTCCCAACCAAGTTCGGTATAAAGTTTATTATGCGATGTTCCTGAGCGAAGGCCTGTAATAATTCTTGCTGCTTCTTATTGTATAGATTCTAGAAGATCTGTTGATTGTTGTGTGCAGTTATCCCAAACTATGTCAGCATATTCCAGAATTGACCTAATAAATGCAATATAAATTATGATTAATGTTTTTCGATTTACTCTAGTTTTTATGTAACGAAGAATGTTGAGTCTGCTGTAAGCTTTTTCATATATGTTCTGAATATGTTGTTTCCATGATGCATCATCTGTAAGGGTAAGTCCTACGTGTGTATGTGATGTAATGTCTGTAATTTGGCTGTTTTGAAAAATTATAGTGGGGTGATTTGTGATGTTTCCTTGAAAATATAACTGATTTAGTTTTATTAGGGTTAAATTTTATGTCCCATGTGTTTGTCCATTCATTCATGTTGGTAAGGTCAGTTGTTAGTGTTTGTGCTGCTTGAGCTGGGTCTTCATCTATAATTACATAAAGAGGGGTGTCGTCTGCAAAAAGCTTAATATTAGTGGAAACATTATCGGTGATATCATTGATGTAAAGAAGGAAGAGAAGTGGGCCAAGGACAGATCATTGAGGTACCCTGCATTAATAACCTTGAATTGAGAAAGATAACCCTCAGTATTAACTCTTTTCTTTCTGTCTGTAAGATGATTTTGGAACCAGATAAGTAAATTTCCATCAACATCATAGTTTTTTAGTTTATGTAGAAAACCTTGGTGCCAAACACGGTCAAAAACATTAACTCCTTTCCCTGGTCCATATTACTAACAATTTCATTATATATGAACAATAATTGATTTACTGTAGAATCACCTGGTGTAAATCCTGACTGATGTTTAGTTATAATAGAATTTTAAACTAGGTAATTATAAAGATATTTGAAAATATTGTTTTCCATTAATTTACGAAGACAAGAAGTTATCGAGATAGGTCTATAGTTTGAAACATCATTGGTTGAACCATTTCCTTTATAAATAGCATTAATGTTTGCTTGTTTCCAACTATTTGGTAGAGTCCCTGATTCTAAAGATTGATTAAATAACAACTGTTACTACAGAATGGTGCTGATACATAGGAACTTTTAATTACGTTTCTCTTATTAGAAAATATAATATCAATGGATGTGGTACTGTCGGGTGTTATTCGTGGAGGTTCATTGATAAAACTAGATAGATTATGTTTGATAAGGAGTCTTGATAAGTGATCTTTTAATGTTAAGTTTAACATGTCAACATTAATATCACCTGTAAGTACAACAGCCATAGAAGTATCAGTAGCTCTAGTTAATGTATCATCAAGTTTGTTCCAGTAGTCAATGTTACTGTCTGGTCTATACAAACAACCAAGGAGAAATTTGTGATTATTAATTAAAACCTCTGACCAAAGTAGCTCTACATCATCCCTTTCTAAGTCAGCTCTTCGTTTCATAATAACAGTGTTTTTGTAATATACTATAACTCCACCCCCTGGACCAGTAGTTCTATCTTTTCTGTGAGGAGTAGAATTAAAGGAGTGTAATTGAATGTCAGTGTTGCTTATCAATGGATTTAAATGTGATTCAGTCAGGCATACTATATCGTCACTTTCAAGTTCAGTTTCAATTAAGGAAGCTTTGTTTCTAAGGGATCGTACATTAAGGTGAACCATACTAAGATTGTGTAACGGTCCAGGATTACTTTCAACATCAAAACAGAGGCATAGAATAATAAACTGTGTAACTAAAAAGAATGATAAGTTATCAAAAAACCATGACTTATAGCTGTTGGCACAGCAAACATACGAACAAGCTATACCTAGCTAGTGTTTGTATCTTGTACAGTTTGAGGTGACAATGCGTTGTAAGTGTTGTACAGCGGTGTACGGAGGTGAGACGGAATGGGCATTTAACAGAGATAACCAAAGAGCACATTGCAGATTTACTAAGGTTACTATTGATTTAACATTTACCCTGTCATTGCATGACCTACACTCATAAGTTATAGCTGTTGGCACAGCAAATATACGTAAATTTAAACAAGTTCAACACTACAAGAGGGAGGCATTTTGTTGTTTGTAAGTTTGAAGAAACAGACATCGACTAGTGTCGTACAAAGTGTTCATAACAGAGTACTAGACGCCTATTTAATAGAACCAGCTGTAATCTGACCTGGAATTGTTTTCTATGCCTCTATTCGAGAAAGCCAAGGCGGGGTTTGGGATTCCCTATCTGTGATAAATGAACTTGTCAAACGAATGCGTTAACGTAAAACGTATCCTCATACAATGTATATGTATGCTGGGAACGCTCCAGTTAACTGAAAATGTATGTCCAACTCACAATGAGATTTTCAAGTTTCCTTGTTAAAACATAGGAAGGCCGGTAAAATAAAAATGCTTTTATTGTATCGTACGAAAGTTCAAGTTCCTTTGTAATTAAAATAAAACATTAAATCCCTAGTACAATCGCATAACAATGGCATATTACGTCATGACATAGTGTACGTACGCCCAAGGACAGACGTGACTAATGATAACCACGCGGACTGACCCATGTTTCTAATTGTACTGTGAGCTGTGATATTGCATTAAGACCAATTTGACACAGTTTGGCGATATAAGCATTCCTAAATAGTGGCATCCTCAATAGTGGTACACAATGACATCGTTTTCTAATCACATCAATATATATCAAATATATTCCAAGCATTAATTACCAAACTGTTGTTTACATAATATTTTAAAATTCAACCCAAAATTGCACTAATGTATTCATTATTTTCATATGAGTAATCCGTAACAGGAATGGCAAAAGGTTAAGGACAGAATTGCGATTTGAACCCCGAACCCCCATGTAATTAAGTCGAACGTCGTAATAAGCTATCTGATCACCGGTGCAAACGACTCAGTCCATGTCCGCTATACCACCTAGTCCTTCAACACAATGTTCCACTCTTCATAAGCTATTTAAAACACCCAAACCGCCACCTATTAATTACAAACAATACAGGACAAAGCAAAAGACACGACCCACTGATTGTAGTCAGTACATAATTACAATTATGAAAAGCATAGTCAACTTCACCGTGATTAATCGCAAAAAATGATATGTTCAAAACATGAACAGAAATGCAAAATCATCACGTGTGCATCACATCTGATTAAGAATCATGCGCACATAATTTGTAACTTGTTTACAATAACATGTTGAACATTAAAGCGTGAATATTAATTTGTAAATTAATTAATGTGGTTTTTAACCGAACTAATTAAGGGACCGTCGATCACATGTGCCATTGTTAAATGTGATACTGTGATAAGGTATCCTGTGTGTATATGATATCGTTACAATGGGTCCTTACACTACACTGGTATGGTTACACGAGTACTGATCTGTTTGTTTCTCGCAGTGACTGCCACAAACACGACCAATAAGTAGTGTATGTCGCCATTAATACAGACAGACTGAATGGCTAAGTGATAAGTTTCTACTCCTTTCCGGTAAGTAATGAACTACTAGTTTGATTGATCTTTGTACTTTTTTTTTTTTTAGATAAAATCAAAACTAATTGTACCTGTAGTAATTATGTGTAAGGAAATAGAAACAACGAACGCTTCAGGTCAATACAGGCCAGAGACTAGCGATTAAACAATGGACTTATCTCGTATTTGTAGGTTATAATTTAACACACATAGCTGCTTATGTGGGCTATTATTTAACACACAAAGTTGTTTGTGTAGGCCATTTTTAACACACTGAGGTGATTATGTATGCTATTATTTAACACACAGAGCTGCTTATGTGGGCTATGATTTCAAACACTTAGCTACTTATGTAAGCCTTTGTTTAACACACAGAGCTGCTAATGTTGGCAACTATTTAACACACAGAGCTGCTTGTGTAGTCTATTATTTAGCACATGGAGCCACGAATGTAGGCAATTAACACACATATCTACTTATGTAGGCTATTATTTAACACACAGATCTGCTTATGTAGGCTATGATTTAACGCACTGGGCTGCTCATGTAGGCAATTAACACACAGATCTGCTTATGTAGGCAATTAACACACATATCTGCTTACGTAGGCTATAATTTAACACACAGATCTGCTTATGTAGGCAATTAACACACCGATCTGCTTATGTAGCCAATTAACACACACATCTGCTTATGTAGGCTATAATTTAACACACAGATCTGCTTATGTAGGCAATTAACACACAGATTTGCATACGTAGGCTATAATTTAACGCACTGGGCTGCTCATGTAGGCATTTAACACACAGATCTGCTTATGTAGGCTATGATTTAGGACACAGGACGACTTGTGTAGGCTATTATTAAGCAAATGGAGCTACGTATGTAGGCAATTAACACACACATCTGCTTATGTAGGCTATAATTTAGGACACAGAGCTGCTTGTGTAGGCTATTATTAAGCACATGGAGCTACGTATTTAGGCAATTAACACATAGATCTGCTTACGTAGGCTATAATTTAACACACTGGGCTGCTTATGTAGGCAATTAACACACACATCTGCTTATGTAGGCTATAATTTAGGACACAGGGCGGCTTGTGTAGGCTGTTATTAAGCACATGGAGCAACGTATGTAGGCCATTAACACACAGAGCTGCTTATGTGGGCTATTATTAAGTACAAAGAGCTGCTTATGCGGGCTATTGTTTATTAAACAGAGCTGCTTACGTATGCTATTATTTAGGACACAGGACGACTTATGTAGGCCATTAACACACAGAGTTGCTTATGTGGGCTATTATTTAAAACAAAGAGCTGCTTATATCTGCTATTATTACACACACAGATGCTTATGTAGGCTATTATTCAAAACAAAGAGCTGCTTATATCTGCTATTATTACACACATAGATGCTTATGTAGGCTATTATTTAAAACAAAGAGCTGCTTATATCTGCTATTATTTAACGCAATGTACTGCTTTGTACTTCAAAATCTGCAATGCTCCAATAGTTGCTTAACTAGCAAACTACCACACACATTGCATTTTCTACCGTATTTAGTTTCCAAACATTGCCCTGCTGATGTGACGTTATATATGGCAGTACTTCACGCTCTGTTACTCCAATAAAATATGTAGACGGACTCTAGCATTCACCTGATATAGTATGATGACGCTTACTGCATTGTACACGACATGAAGTAAAATGTCTCGTTTTGTTTTCTTACAACAGCATCTTGTTGACTAGAAGCCGCTTCCTAACTGAAACAAGATGTCCAGACGCTTGGCTGCCAACATAAAAAATGACCACCTGGCCTGTCCAATCTGTCAGGAGACTTTCACCGACCCTCGCCGCTTACCATGCGATCACACTTTCTGCTTTTCCTGCTTAAAACAATTAATCAAAGCATCGCGTAAAAACAACACTATTCGTTGTCCTATTGACCGGAAGGAAACGCATGCACCGTTTGCGAATGCGTCCGATTATCATTGGGCCGAGTCTTTTCCGAAGGACGAATTGGCGTTATCTCTTCTACAAACTGTACAGGGTGAGGGCGCCGAGACGACATCCGGGATAGTATGTCGGGAACATGGGGGAGAAACATGTGGCTATTTCTGTTTCGGATGTTATGAATTCGCATGTTCTGAATGTGTGTTGGAAAGTCACAAACAAGATGACTGTGATTGTAGAACACTAAAGAAGAGCAAAGAACTGTCGAAAGAACTTTTCAAAGATCGTAAGACCGAGTTAGATGAACTTCTAAAAACCATCGATCGGATGGAGATACACGGTAAAGTCCACGAGCGATCGCTAAGGACCTCTGAAGTAAGAGTTTCTGACAGTCTGCACCTAATAGCCGCACAGATAGAAAAGTTCCGAGATTCAACAATATCCAAGTTGATCAATATGCTAACACAAATCGAGAATGTCAGTGTGACAAAGAATAAGATTGATCAGGCAAAAATGGTGAAGGAGAAGATAAAGATCTACCGGAAACAAGTGGACTACGTGCACCAGAAGACCGATGTGAGAGAAATCCTAACCTCGCTACAGGTTCTTCGGAAGAGGATTCACGAGTTTACAGAGGATGTCTGCTCACTAGAAACTTCCGCAGATTCAGTCGAACTTCACCTCCAGATACATCCAGAACTGGTCAACATTTGTCAAAGACTAGGTAAATATAGCTCAGAAATAGGCAAGCTACAAGTAACTACAGTACAAGAAGGCTTGCAGTTGTATGAGGAATCACAAGCTGACATTAACGGAAAGAAAATATCATTTGATGTTGATATTTCTGGTCACGACGCCTCAACATTTGAATGTCTGTTAGAATTAAACGTATCGGAGGGCAATGCTAGAGACGATCGGACGAAACAGTCTTCTTTCAGTGACGTCGTTCTCATCTCCCATTCTCTTTTTGGTGTTGACCAGAACAACATGAAGATTTTGAGATTTACAGACAGAGGGGAACCGATTTCTTCCATAAAACTGAACTCCGCTTACAGCATCTCTGTTATCCCTGGCACCGATGACGTTGTCGTGACACAGCCTGGTTGCCAGCGTGTTACCGTCCTGTCGACACACAAAGGATTGGATGTTAAGGAAACGATCCCCGTCCACCAGGCATATTACAAAATTTCTGCCATAACTGAAACCAAATTTGCAGTAGTATGTGAGAATTCGTCATCTGACAACCGAGAAAAACAGAAAGAAACCATTAAAACCAAAGGCAAGATGGCGACGTCAGTTCCTGAATCCATGTCCTCATGGTTTGTGCACGTTATCGATAGACAGGGTCACGTGGTACTGAAGGTTAGTGACGACACTGTCTGTAAACCTAGCGTGTATGGACCGCCGTATATAAAGCCTCTAAAGCAACTTGCTGTGACGTCATCAGGGGATATCGTTGTCAGCGTAGAAACACGAGACCATTCATTTCTCTCTTGTTTGTCACAGGGAGGAAAGGTAAACTGGACATACGAACCAGTTGGCAAACCGGAAGGAATATTCTGCAGGGACGGGATTCTGTTTGTTTTTCTGGGAGACTCCCGAACACTATTAACGATGACGGAAGATGGTCATCTGCTACCGAGGTGTAGCATTAAGCTGCAGCACTATCAACAGAGTGGTCACGCTATTTTTGTCGGACAAGATATCGTAGCTGTGACAGATCTTAGTGACAGTATCAACCTATTTAAGATTGACAAATCAAACATCAGCCTGCGCCGATAGATCGTCAGCCATCCGCCACTAGGTCGTGAGCTCGAGACCTACAAGCCACTTTTCGGAGGTCGTTTTTTTTTCTCTCCGGGTACTCCGGTTTTCCTTCACAACTAAAACCTGGCTCCTCCTTACATGACCAGAGCTGTTAAAAGGACATAAATTAAAACTAAACCAAACAGCGCCGGTAGTTTGAGATCTGAATAAAACTCATCATCATCAAGTGTACTAATATATATGTGTGTACAAAGTACTGCTAGATTCAGTCGTTTATCAGTGGTTGTGAAACTTTTCGGTAAATGTCATAAAGGATTGATCGGCCTTTTTGACATTCTTTCCAGGCTCCGTTATAAACACATGTGTATCTGGGAGAGGAAAACGAGTCAAGAAACGATCTTTTATACTCGGATGGTTTTAGACCGAGTGGTACATAAATAGGAGACTGACTGTTTCTGCAATTAGAGTTATATGTTGTCTTATTGATTTCTAAGATAAATTATCATTCCCTAAATTTCTATTTTATCCGAGTATACATTCAATACAATTATATCCATGCCGTTTCCTTTTGGTACATTTCGTGAGCAAATGATTCGTTTAAGGTTTATTCAAATAGGTTTCCTGTGTTAGCGATATTTTTTTGTTTTTATATTTCCAAGCTGTTTAGATTTTGATAAAGGTTCCTGTTTCTTTACTATGCTTCTTGTTTTCATGTCTTATGTTCGAATGCATATCGTTATGTTCTACAAACTTGTCAACACATATCATAAACTCTCGTTTTCTGCTTGTAAGTAACTCAAATAGAATTTTATAATTAATACCGGGCACAGACTCTTAACGTGGAGTGTGTTTCCGTATTTATTCTAAAACAAATTATTAAACCATCATCATGTTAAAATAACATAACACATCTTTACATAAACATACGCTAGGCCAGCCACTAACGGTTGACTTTTACCCGTGCTTATACCCACGGTAAGGAAACCAGTGTGGTTCTACAAAACGTCACAAAGCTACACAGCGCCGTACAGGATCGACGCTGGGAAATCGACAACAGATGAGTGGTTGGATGGTTTATCAGAAGAATCTATTGGAGAGAAAAAAACAAGGCAAAGAAAAAGACGGACGTACCGAGAGCAAGACTGACTTATAAGTTAGAAAGCAGGAAGTTTTGGACTAAAACATGTCTAACGTAAGGTAGCTGAAACGACATCAAAGGATCTTTAAGACAAATAGTCCTATCAGGTTAAAGTGTACCATTGCCATTATTATGAGATATTTCCTAAAATCTATTTCTACCGTAGTATTCCATATAAATTCACATCTTGCAATTCATTTTACAGAGTTAAAGTTGTTCCAAATTGGCATAATTGAAAACAAAAATTAACATATACACACATGTATATATATATAAAACTATACAGGTCAAAATGTGTATCGGTCCGATGCCTACACTTAAATGCAAAGCATCAAAATAAGAGCCGAGTGCATTGAAAAGGGACGTAACTCTAAATCAGAACATAAATTCTTTTTTTCATCATCTATACAGAAGGAAAAGTACTCATAAAAATGAACGGTTCTGAGATGGAAGTTTTTTTTCGATTATAGCTCGCGCAGGCACCGGCATATCAAGTGACATAAGAATATATCTTTGCCTCGGGAAATTCACTAAAGACAAGCCTCGAAATATATCACAATGACATTCACACGTACGAGGAAAAAGAAAGAGATATATAAGCAATTATTTTTGTATGTAACATTGTCAAGCTGCCAGGTAATACATTGGAATGTTTCCTCGACTCAACCATACATTTCCAGCTCAATGGTTTGATTCGTGGTAAGTGACCCATACACTGATAACGGTTCTGTGACTTTACGAAATCTAAAAACAGACTATTTTGTTTGACGAATAAAGCGTATTTCTATTGGAATTAAACCGTTTGCATGCATTTAATAAACATAATTTAAGAAATAAACATACGGTTCATTTCTTAAATTACATAAACTAAGTAAAATATAGACACACACTAATGTATACTAATATCTACAAACTACACGAGCGCGTGTGTTGTCATGGGTTGTTTATCTCCTTTTCTGCAAGTCTGAGAGGGATGTTCGTGTTATTTAGTTCAACTAGGTTTTTTAGCTGTGGGTATCCAAGTAGCCGATATAACTTAGAACAAACTTTGTTAGTTTTTGTAAGGACGTTGGTGTTGATTTGATTTCTCCAAGCACGTGCTGTTTTTAAGGAATCGTGACGATAAGTATTGCCGGGGTCAGCCTCTGCTTTAGAGGCGGTCATTGTTGTTAGGCGGAGTTGTTCAGCTGCGTTAAATTGATATCCTACAAAATCGTAAATTTTCCTGAAAGTTTTTACAGGATTTGTCGTCATATCCTCATAAAACACTGTGCATAACCTCCCGGGATAAACCTGTTTAATTTTTAAAGATTCCAGATAGTCCTGTGTCATTTTGTTACATAATGATACAGCGCCACCGGGGACAGGGGTCCATTTAAATCCTTGCCGTGAATTCATTATAGCCCTTGGATCTCTTAATAGATGTATTATCTTTAAATTAGGTAACCTGTCCAACAGTTTTGATGCTAGGCTAACACTTAACCTAGGAACTTTGGTAACTCGTGAACTACTTTTTGAACATCGGCCGAGATATTTGTCTCGACAACCATTCCACGTTCCATTACACTCCGGAAAAATAAGTTTCCATTGCGGGTTTTTGGAAATGACGGCGCCCAAAGATTTCATATATTGCCACTGTAGTAATAAGTGTTGGTATTGGCGGTGGTCACAGTTGAATATTCCCTGAATGGCATTCAGTGCCTGATTCGCCGTCCGGTTGTTTCTCCTGTTGAAAAAAAAAGCAATTTTTGGCTAACAATTTGACGATCTTTTCACCGTTAGGACTGATTTGGTCTGTGATAACTATTTTTAAACCTCACGGTCTTTACCCTCTATGAAGAAAGGGATAATATAAACCATAGTTCTGAAAGTAAGCTTTGTTTTGCTGCTTTATATAAATCAAAGTACCGAATAAAAATCAAAGTACTGAAATTCTTGATACAATTCTAATATTGTAAAAAATTGAAGATTGATTTTAGCAGTCACTGTTAAAAACACATTCAATGTAATTCAAGGTCATTCACTGGAGTCATGTTAAAGTCCTTTGTTTAAGAATGTTCGTAGCACAATATCATGGACCTTAGCTTTTCCTTATTTGGTAGGTTGTATACATATTTTGATATGTTTGACTCCTGTGACCTTGAAAGTTGATCCAGGTCAATATTTTTTTAACTTGATAGCCAATCACCTCAGCATATTAAAGCCCAAATATCAAGACACTAGGTCTCGTAGAACTTGAGAAGAAGTTTCTTGAAGATGTTACCTTGAAATACAAATGTAGCACATTTAAACATTGACCCCTACAAAAGCCAAAAGTTGACCATTGACACAAAAATGTTTCATGAGAAAAATGTGCAGGTTTGCGCCCTTCATACCGTACCAAAATACAATGTAAATGCCTGAATTAGTTTTTGAAATATTGTAATTTAAAGAAATTTGAGATTTTTCAAACATTTGACCTCTGTGTCTTTGACAGTTGATCAAGGTCAACAGTTTTCTCAAACCTAAATGTCAAACATCTCAGTATCCTACATATCTAATATCCAGACTCTAGGCCTATAGATCTTAAGAAGTGTTTTTAAATTTTGTTGCATTTGAACTTTGACCCCTACCAAAAACCGAAAGTCTACTTTTGACAAAAAAATGTTTACTAAAAAAATGTTTTGTTATTCTACAAAACATATCCAAAGATGAATTAAATAGCTCAAACCATTAATAAGTTATGGCAATTGAAGTAAAACCGGATATGACGGCCCAGTAGTGATTTTGTTTTTTCAATGAAGTCAGAGGACATCTGGGGAAACCTTTCTACCATGTTTTAATAACTATCCTAGATATTGGAGAAAAATAGGTTTTAACAATATAAAGTGTGGGCATTTTAAAAAGATAAAAGGAAATGTTCAAAATGATATTGGATAAACGTTACAGATAAAAATAAAGAAATCAAATTCATTGGGATGGAATTCCCTATCGATTACACAATGAATTTTTCAAAAAAAGGGAAAAGTTGAAAAATTGTTGACCTTTGACCAAATAGCGAGCGAAATTATTTGACCCTTTTTTATATTAACATGTAATGAATATGACGATATGATGCAATGAAAACTTTATTTCAAGCCATATAACATATTAAAAGATTATTAATATACCTTTTGCCATTTAGAAGACATTGTGGGACAAAACTGTGTGTAGGAGAAGAAGAAGAAGAAGATGATTTTCTATTTATTTTTGTTTGTTTGTTATTTTTTTTTAAGAGAACAAGAATTTTAATGTTGAATGGAAATGATCAAATAAGAGACTATAGATTAAGAACCTAATGAGATTTGTGTTTTTTAAGTGAGTAAGCGAATGCATGCACACCGGTTTTAAGACAAACAGAACAATTTATGTATGTTTCAGGTACCCAGACCGGCCATAGTTGTTTAGCCTACGATAAAGTCGGCATCCGATCTGCGCTATGTCAGAGCTATGTCATAGATGTGGTATTATTTACCAAGATATATTAACTCATATTATATTAAAGTGAAGCTATACTGAACATCTAAGGGCCAAGTTGTGGTGCTCTATCGCAAATATTAGTGATACTGGTATACAGCTGAGTGCGTACATACACTCTCTGACAGACCACGAATTAATTCATATTTTAATTGGGGGACAAATGACTTACGAATTAATGTATTAGACATGAATGAATTTAGATTGAAATCAGTAGCAGCTGTCGAAAAGATGCACAAATTATACTACCGGTAGTGTGTAGATGTAATCTCACATCCTGATAAAGAATAATATAAATCAAATAAAAAAAAAAAAAAAAAAATATGAATGTCTAATATGATATGTATGTATTACCTCATCATATATACACTTATTAACGATATTTATTGAATGTATGACTTCAATGTAATTAAGTCTGTATATGTCATGTATGTTATTCGGTGCTTATGTGTATTCAGTATGATTTTTTTTGTAATGTAAATATGTGCGAATTATTCTGTTTAAATGTAATCTTCAAATTGGAGGAAATAACGAGAATAATAATAATGAGGCAAGCACACCAACCTACCCTGTCTCCTGCATACACACACGCAAGCACGCATACACTTCACACATGGAGACAGGTCCTTTAATTACCTTAGCTGTTAATAGAACGCTAAACAAAATTAAACCAAACCAGACCCAAGCAATTTTATCTCACTCGAATGCTTAAAATCGTCACGTTCAAACGCGCCAAAAATCGTCACATTCGAACGCGCCAAAAATCGTAAGTGTCTTTATGACACCTTTCTATTTTATTGGCAGACATCAAAATCAAATTCAAATAAATTAACCCCGACCGACCTACCCTGTATTTTCAGTCATGTTACCTGAAACAAACGTGGTTTTTTTTTTGCCTAAGGGGTAAAGGCGAGATCTTAGTCTGATTTTCCATAATGTTATTTACGGTTGGCCAAATAATACAACACATTTATCACATACCTGTTGAATCTTGTTATAGTAATACAACCAATTTTCAGACCATGACATACAACGTTCTGTATTGCACGTGCGCAATACGGAATGTTATATTTACCTACTAGCCGGAACTACTTTTAATGGGAATCCCCTTGTCATGACGAACTGAAAAGTTCCCGGTATTTGCAAAAAATATCAAACTTTATAAAATATTTGTATCGATCTCTACCAAATACGGCAGGGATGTGATAAAAGCAAGACCTTGTGTTTTTCTAACGCTTCAGAAAGCACTCATTTATTGCGCAGGCGTATATATTCAAGAGTGCGCGTAGCGCACGAGTGAATATATTCGTCCGCGCAATAAATGAGTGCTTTCTGATTCGTTAGAAAAACACAAGTGTGTGGGGTTATGAATATATATCCACCGTCATCCGTATTATGTCTGAGACTGATATACCAACCTGCACGTTTCATTCATCATACTACACTCAAAGCCTGGCTTGTAGTACCCAAACGTAAGCATCTTGTGAAGCGGTTCGTAAAGATAGAAACTCCCACTTCTCTGTCCAATCATCTGGCCCAAAAATGTAGTCCCGCCTCTAAGGTACCCAAGCAGCAAAACGTCATACGTCTTTTTACTGGACAAAGTCCGTTCGGTGGGAACATCATTCCATCTATAAAGCAAAACGTTTACGTGGTGTTTTAGTAAGGCAGTACGGCGGGGCCACCGACCTTCAGGTAAGGTAACGTTTACACCTCATTCACATTTGCTCCGGTTTTCGAAAAGGCACCCAGAGAACGTTAACCGTAAGAATCGAATTTTAAACGCCGCGCGGGTCGCCGGCAGCTTCTAACGCGGAGATAAAAGTTGCCGGTGCCCCCACCCCCAAACTCATAGGAACCTACCCTGCAGTCCCCCGTAAGTATCCTGCCAGGATTTCGTAAGATCATCTTACGGCTCCTGATGGCATCGTACGATGGTGTTGGGATTTTGTACAATATACCGCGCGATATCCGGATGGGTGACGTTTTCTCACGAATTAATTATCCCGTACGTATCCCGCCCGTCACACGAACATATTCCGGCTACCGTACGACAACCCGGCCATCGTCAGATAGCCTTGCGGTATCCTTGCGATGGTCTAACGGGCTCCATACGGTATCCTTCAGATGTCCGTTCGGTTTAATCCGCCCGGAACACCGGGAGGCCGGCCGATTCTTACTTCCCGGCGGAGGACGACGCAACTGTTTTACGTGGTGTTTCCGTATCAGACAGTACAGCGGAGTCTCCAACCCTCCGGTAAAGTGACATTTACGTGGTGTTTCAGTAAGACAGAACGACGGGGACACCAACCTCAGATAAAGTAACATTTATGTGGTGTTTCAGTAAGACAGAACGACGGGGACACCAACCTCAGATAAAGTAACATTAACGTGGTGTTTCAGTAAGACAGAACGACAGGGACACCAGCCTCAAATAAAGTAACATTTACGTGGTGTTTCAGTAAGACAGTACAACTGGAATACCTACACTCTGTACGTGGTGTTTCAGTAAGACAGAACGATGAGGACACCGACCCTGCAATAAATTAACGTTTACGTGGTGTTTCAGTCAGACATTACTGCGGGGACACCGACCCTCCAGTAAATGACAATGTGGTGTTTCAGTGGTGACACCGACCCTCCAGTAAAGTATAACGTTTGCGTGGTGTTTCAGTAGGGACACCGATTCTCCGGTAAAGAAACGTTTTACGTGGTGTTTCAGTGGTGACACCGACTCGCCGGTAAATTAAGGATTACGTAGTGTTTAAGTAAGACAGTACGATGGAAACACCAACCCTGTAGTAAAGTAACGATTATGTGGTGTTTCAGTGGTGACACCGACCCTCGAGTAAAGTAGCGTTTGCGTGGTGTTTCAGTAAGACAGAATGGCGGGATCACCGACCCTCGGGTTAAGTGACGTTAACGTGGTGTTTCAGTAAGACAGAACGGCGGGGACACCGATCTTAAGGTAAGTTACGTTTACGTGGTCAGTATAGGGCGGGGTCACCGACCTCATCGGTAAAGTAACGTTTACGTGGTTGTTCAGTAAGACAATAGGGCGGGTCAACGTCCCTCCGGTAAAGTAACGTTTACGTGGTGTTTCAGTTAGACAGAACGTTTGGGACACCGACCTTCCGATAAAGTAACGTTTACGTGGTGTTTCAGTTAGACAGAATGGCGGGGTCACCGACCTTCCGATGAAGTAACGTTTACGTGGTGTTTCAGTAAAACAGAATGGCGGGGGCACCGACCCCCCGGGAAAGTAACGTTTTCGTGGGGTTTCAGTAAGATAGTTGGGGGGGGTCACTGTCCCTCTGGTAAAGTAACGTCTACGTGGTGTTTCAGTAAGATAGTTGGTAACGTTTACGTGGTGTTTCAGCAAAACAGAATGGCGGGGTCACCGACCCCCCGGTAAAGTAACGTTTACGTGGCTGTTCAGTAAGATAGTTGGGTGGGGGCACTGTCCCTCCGGTAAAGTAACGTTTCCGTGGTGTTTCAGTAAGACAGAACGGTGGGGACACCGACCCTCCGATAAAGTGACGTTGACGTGGTGTTACAGTAAGACAGTATGGCGGGGTCACCGACTCTCCAGTAAAGTAGCGTTTACCTGGTGTTTCAGTAAGATAGTTGGTAACGTTTACGTGGTGTTTCAGTTAGACAGAATGGCGGGGGCACCGACACTCTGGTAAAGTATCATTTACGTGGTGTTTTAGTAAGACAGAATGGCGGGGGCACCGACCCTCCGGGAAAGTAACGTTTACGTGGCGTTTCAGGAAGATAGTTGGGTGGGGTCACTGTCCCTCTGGTAAAGTAACGTTTACGAGGTGTTTCAGTAAGATAGTTGGGTGGGGTCACTGTCCCTCTGGTAAAGTAACGTTTACGTGGTGTTTCAGTAAGATAGTTGGGTGGGGTCACTGTCCCTCCGGTAAAGTAACGTTTACGTGGTGTTTCAGTAAGACAGAACGATGGGGACACCGACCCTCCGATAAAGTAACGTTTACGTGGTGTTTCAGTAAAACAGAATGGCGGGGTCACCACCCACCGGTGAAGTAACGTTTACGTGGTGTTTCAGTAAGACAATAGGGCGGGGACACCGACCCTCCGATAAAGTAACGTTTACGTGGTGTTTCAGCATGACAATAGGGCGGGGTAAACGACCCTCCAGTAAAAATGTTTACCGGGTGTTACAGTAAGACAGTATGATGGGGAAATCGACCCTCCAGTAAAGTAACGTTTACGTGGTGTTTCGGTAAGACAGTAGAGCGGGGTCACAGACACCCGGTAAATTAACGTTTACGTGGTGTTTTAGTCAGACATAACGGCGGGGACACCTACCCTCCAGTTAAGTAACGTTTACGTGGTGTTTCGGTAAGACAGTAGAGCGGGGTCACAGACACTCGGTAAATTAACGTTTACGTGGTGTTTCAGTAAGACATAACGGCGGGGACACCGACCCTAAGGTAAAGTATCGTTTACATGGTGTTTCAGCAAGACAGTAGTGCGGGGACACCGACCCTCCAGTAAAATAAAGTTTACGTGGTGTTTTAGTCAGACATAACGGCGGGGGCACCGACCCTAAGGGAAAGTAACGTTTACATGGTGTTTCAGCAAGACAGTAGTGCGGGGTCACCGACCTCACAGGTGACCCTGCAATAAATTAACGTTTACGTGGTTGTTCAGTAAGACAGTGTGTTTCAGTAAGACAGCTGGGTGTGGTCCCTGTCTCTCTGGTAAAGTAACGTTTAAGTGGTTGTTCAGTAAGACAGTACGGCGGGGACACCGACCCTAAGGTAAAGTAACGTTTACATGGTGTTTCAGTAAGACAGTAGTGCGGGGTCACCGACCTCACAGGTAAAGTAACGTTTACGTGGTCAGTATAGGGGGGGTCACCACCCTCCGATAAAGTGACGTTTACGTGGTGTTTAAGTGGGAACACCAACCCTCCGTTACATTAACGTTTACGCGGTGTTATAGTAAGACAGAATGGCGGGGTCACCGTCCCTCAGGTAAAGTGACGTTTACGTGGTGTTTCAGTAAGACAGCTGGGCGTGGTCACTGTCTCTCTGGTAAAGTTACGTTTAAGTGGTTGTTCAGTAAGACAGTAGTGCGGGGACACCGACCCTAAGGTAAAGTAACGTTTACATGGTGTTTCAGTAAGACAGTAGGGCGGGGTCACCGACCTCACCGTTAAAGTAACGTTTACGTGGTCAGTATAGGGCGGGGTCACCGACCTCACCGGTAAAGTAACGTTTACGTGGTCAGTATAGGGCGAGGTCACTGACCTCACCGGTAAAGTAACGTTTACGTGGTAGTTCAGTAAGACAATAGGGCGGGGTCAACGTCCCTCCGGTAAAGTATCGTTTACGTGGTGTTTCAGTAAGACAGTAGGGCGGGGTCACCGACCTCACAGGTAAAGTAACGTTTACGTGGTGTTTCAGTAAGACAGAATGACGGGGTCACCGACACTCTGGTAAAGTATCGTTTACGTGGTGTTTCAGTAAGACAGTTGGGCGGGGTCACCGACCCACCAGTAAAGTAACGTTTACGTGGTTGTTCAGTAAGACAATAGGGCGGGGACACCGACCCTCCGATAAAGTGACGTTGACGTGGTGTTACAGTAAGACAGTATGGCGGGGTCACCGACTCTCCAGTAAAGTAGCGTTTACCTGGTGTTTCAGTAAGACAGTATGGCGGGGTCACCGACTATCCGGTAAAGTAGCGGTTACCTGGTGTTTCAGTAAGATAGTTGGGCGGGGTCACCGACTCTCCGGTAAAGTAGCGTTTACCTGGTGTTTCAGTCATTAAATTTAACACAACATATTCTTAATTTCTCAAATTCTAATTCCTTGAATATCAATAACGTGCAATAAATTGCATTGATTAAAATTCCCTTTAACATAATTAGTTCATTGTGTATAACAATTTGTAGTTATCCGACACAGCTTGTGGCTTATTTTATGATGCATCGATTTTATCCGTTAGCCGTACAACATAACGGGCTGGATAGCTTTACAGAGATAGCCTATCTACAGTCTACGGAAAAGTTAATACTTCTACATTGACATATCTTTATCACCATACATGGCTTTAAGGCCCTTATCGTACACAACTACCCTTATCGTACACAACTTATTGAAATATAACAGCAGAGAGTACTGTGGAGAGAAAGTCCGCATCGGTAGTAGAAAAACGGGTCATAGCGACAATATCATTACTGTTTATCTTTTACTAGTGGCTGATAATTTGATGTTTACAAAACGACCTCTCCATTGTATTGGTGGATCATTGCTTTGAATGTAACAACAATACATCATAAACACAAGTCCGAGCTGCCTCTGGCTCTGGCACCAGACTTAGACATGTATGGTCCGAGTTTCCCCTGGCCCTGGCACCAGACTTAGACATGTATGGTCTGAGTTTCCTCTGGCCCTGGCACCAGACTTAGACCTGTATGGTCCGAGTTTCCTCTGGCCCTGGCACGAGACTTAGACATGTATGGTCCGAGTTTCCGCTGGCCCTGGCACCAGACTTAGACATGTATGGTTCGAGTTTCCACTGGCCCTGGCACCAGACTGAGACATGTATGGTCCGAGTTTCCTCTGGCCCTGGCACGAGACTTAGACATGTATGGTCCGAGTTTCCGCTGGCCCTGGCACCAGGCTTAGACATGTATGGTCCGAGTTTCCACTGGCTCTGGCACCAGACTTAGACATGTATGGTCCGGGATAATTTGATGTTTACAAAACGACCTCTCGATTGTATTGGTGGATCATTGCTTTGAATGGAACAACAATACATCATAAACACAAGTCCGAGCTGCCTCTGGCTCTGGCACCAGACGTAGACATGTATGGTCCGAGTTGCCTCTGGCCCTGGCACCCGACTTAGACATGTATGGTCCGAGTTTCCACTGGCTCTGTCACCAGACTTAGACATGTATGGTCCGAGTTGCCTCTTGCTCTGGCACCAGACTTAGACATGTATGGTCCGAGGTTCCTCTGGCTCTGGCACCAGACTTAGACATGTATTGTCCGAGTTTCCACTGGCCCTGGCACCAGACTGAGACATGTATGGTCCGAGTTTCCTCTGGCCCTGGCATCAGACTTAGACATGTATGGTCCGAGTTTCCTCTGGCCCTGGCATCAGACTTAGACATGTATGGTCCGAGTTTCCTCTTGCTCTGGCACCAGACTCCCTGGCACCAGGCTTAGACATGTATGGTCCGAGTTTCCACTGGCTCTGTCACCAGACTTAGACATGTATGGTCCGAGTTTCCGCTGGCCCTGGCACCAGACTTAGACATGTATGTTCCGAGTTTCCACTGGCCCTGGCACCAGACTGAGACATGTATGGTCCGAGTTTCCTCTGGCTCTGGCGCCAGACTTAGACATGTATGGTCCGAGTTTCCACTGGCTCTGTCACCAGACTTAGACATGTATGGTCCGAGTTGCCACTGGCCCTGGCACCAGACTTAGACATGTATGGTTCGAGTTTCCACTGGCCCTGGCACCAGACTTAGACATGAATGGTCCGAGTTTCCTCTGGCCCTGGCACCAGGCTTAGACATGTATGGTCCGAGTTTCCACTGTCCCTGGCACCAGACTTAGACATGTATGGTTCGAGTTTCCACTGGCCCTGGCACCAGACTGAGACATGTATGGTCCGAGTTTCCTCTGGCTCTGGCGCCAGACTTAGACATGTATGGTCCGAGTTTCCACTGTCCCTGGCACCAGACTTAGACATGTATGGTTCGAGTTTCCACTGGCCCTGGCACCAGACTGAGACATGTATGGTCCGAGTTTCCTCTGGCCCTGGCACGAGACTTAGACATGTATGGTCCGAGTTTCCACTGGCTCTGTCACCAGACTTAGACATGTATGGTCCGAGTCTCCACTGGCCCTGGCACCAGACTTAGACATGAATGGTCCGAGTTTCCTCTGGCCCTGGCACGAGACTTAGACATGTATGGTCCGAGTTTCCTCTTGCTCTGGCACCAGACTCCCTGGCACCAGGCTTAGACATGTATGGTCCGAGTTTCCACTGTCCCTGGCACCAGACTTAGACATGTATGGTTCGAGTTTCCACTGGCCCTGGCACCAGACTGAGACATGTATGGTCCGAGTTTCCTCTGGCCCTGGCATCAGACTTAGACATGTATGGTCCGAGTTGCCTCTTGCTCTGGCACCAGACTTAGACATGTTCACATCCATATATAACAATGTCTAAGTCTGGTGTCAGGGCCAGAGGAAAGTCGGGCTAGCTCTGGCACCAGACTTAGACATGTATGGTCCGAGTTTCCTCTTGCTCTGGCACCAGACTTAGACATGTTCACATCCATCTATCACAATGTCCAAGTCTGGTGTCAGGGCCAGAGGAAAGTCGGGCTAAAACATAATATTGCTATTTTTTAGACATCAAAATAAATCAAAATCATTGTATCAAAATCATTGTTTTAAAAATCATACATGAATTTTTTCTTTCAAATTTTGATTTGTACACATGTATCGTACACTAGGGATTAACAACACGACTGACTTTTATCACCATCTATATGTCTAAACTTGCTTTCTGTTACATTAAACTTCACTCGGTTCAATTCATAGAATACAATGGTACTGATCAGATACAAAAATTAATAGGATTTAGTTCATCTGCATGTTTTGGGTTTTCAATATAAATACATGAAATTATTTACATACCTATAGGCAACGCTCTCAAGAAAGTGGAAGTTGTCGATTTTAGTTGCTTTATCCGAGTGATATACCAGGAACATGGAACAAATCAACAATGCGGCGCTGACTCCACAAATGCATGTACGCCGTCCCCTTGTACGTACCATTTTAACAGTAAGACACCCGTACACATGCCCGGTCACTGCGCGTTATTTCTGGGTTTCTATCCGCTCAACCTTCACTGATACCGACTGGTCAAGAACATTTATTTTGAATGTGGCTGATCGATATTTGATATACTAACGTTTGCTGATATCCGGGCTGTTTTTCCATTAATGTCAATCTTAATGTCCGGTGCTACATTGGGTCAGCTACAAACTGAATGTCAAGTACAAAACTGTATATATTTTATTCACGTTCTCCGACCAGATCTCCGATACATCAAACACAAAGATCGTAAATGATGCCATATGAAAAAAATAAGTTTCAAAGATGAAAGTAGGACGCACACCTTCAAAATATGGTAATTGTTTAGTTTACAATAAGACCATGTCCAATTATTGTCCTTTCTAAACACGAATACAGAGTGTTCCCCTAAGTCATATACTCTTTTGTAACCCAGTCATATCTGAAAGCTTTTATTCTTGTGATCTCGATAAATTCATCTTCTTTCTAACTTCTGACTTATATACAAATTGCTCCGGAAAGACCCCTGCGTTTATAGTTGAAATGTGGGACAATGTCTTCGATACCATGTACAGAAAGTGGTAGGGGGTGAACATGTGTTTACCCGTTGTCAGTATAATATGATCGTGTATAGTACTGCGCTAGGAGTCTTTGGCATTGTTCTAACATATACTACAAATACACCACAATAGTGATAAAAATGCAAATGGCCAACGCCAACGGTATTCAGGAAGATGAACCTGTTAGCACAAAGTCATGATACGATAGGCAAAGTAGAATATCAACATGTTTTCTCTGTAGTGGGTCTAATGTATTGAAATATTATCCTGGGGCAAGATAGCATAAGTAAATAAGTTGTAAGACTGACCATGACCCAATTGGGAACCTCGGGTGACTCCGATATAAAGACCATGATCTAGAGGTGTCTGAGGGGTCATATTGATCGTAGACTCGGTAATAGCCGGAACAAGGATGTAAAACACAATCAATCAATCAATTGATTAGAAGATCGTATAACATATTATAAGGGTTACAAGCACACATATGGAAAAATAGGGGAAATTAGTAAAGAACCCTGATAAATAGTAGCCAGCTCTATAACTAAACTCAAAAGCGACCGTACGGTAACTGTTTCAACAATACATAAACAAAAACAATACAAATATTGTTGACAAAGTAAATGTATTAGATTAACCAAGTGTATGCACATTCAGGTAAAAATAACATTTTAACACGACAGAAACTAATGTACTTGACAAACACTGCCAGGTTATTCAAAATTTGATAAGAAGTGGCCTTATTTATTTGCTGTTACTTCAAGTTCAAAGTTCAAATTCAAATATTGTATTTTCGTGTCAAACACATAGTATTCATAAAATCACAATACATATATACCTTTGAATATAAAATGTTTCTAGCCAAAATTACTTATAAGACACGTTATAAGAACAATAACACTTTTTACTATCTTCAAGCATGTAATGCTATTAACCAGTTTTTGTAAAAACAATTATGCTTGATAACATTTTATTTGTAGCAGGACTATAATTTCCATATATATATATAATACCATGTACCCCAACAGGGTAAGAGATATACAAGAGTGGTTGGGCCTATCCCCACCGACAAATAATATATCCCCCACCCCATACCTGCACATCCAATTATAATATATAATTTAATATGGGAGAAACATAGTTCTTCTCCTCCACATAAGAGAAAGTTGGGTAGCTAGTGTTTTTTGGAGAACTGGTTCACACATCACATATCTGAACTGTTCAAAATTGTTCATATCATTGAAAAATTCATATACATTGTTTGCTTTCGTTAAAAGTACAGATCTAAGATTATCATAAAATATACATTCCATTAAAAAATGACACTCGTTTTCTACATCAATGTTGCACAATTTACCTAACCTATTATTGACAGGAATCACAGGTCGGGCATGCCTACCTTTTTCAATTTCAAGTGGCAAAGAGCCACATCGAAAGTTAAATAAAAAAAATCTTTTACATTTGAGATGTACAGATTTTACATAATCGCTAGTGACAGGCTCATACTTGTAAGTTCTATATGTACGCAGTTTATTACCATTTACATTGTTTGTGTCATCCCACAAAGACAACTGCCACTTATCATCATCTTCAAAACTCAGGACATTCTTAATATCCTTCATACATTTGTACGTTGATGTATTTGCGGTTAAAACTTCACTTACATTTTTCTCCGCTATCAGACTAACAACCCGAGAGTCCCAGGATTTTCTAATAGAACATGACCATTTATGAATTGCCTGCAGTGTTCTGCTATCATCGCAATTCTTCAAACGTAAATATAGTCTAAAAACTTCAGTTAATTGGTTAACTTCACATGAATTCCAACCCATATCTCATCGAAGGGCTACATTATTTGCTTTTCTAGCAGCACCCAGAAAATACCTGCATGCTTTATTTTGAACCATAGCCACTTCTCTATATTTATTCAGACCCCAGATTCCAGTACCATAAAATAGCACTGGTTCTACTAGGGATACATACAGCTTACAGTAAACTTCATAATGCATTTCTCCAGCATGAACATACTTGGAATAAAGAGCATACAATGCTCTGCTTGCAGATTTACACAATTCTTGTACAGTAAAATATAAATTTAAGTGTTTATGAAACCATAAACCAAGGTATTTGTAATTTTGGATGTTTTCTATAGGTGTATCACCACATGTAAAATTAAAATTTGTTATAGGTACAGATGGATTGCGAAAATGCACAACTTTTGTTTTTTCTTGATTTATGCCTAATTTCCACTTTTTACACCAACCACCAAGCTTGTCTAACATATGTTGCATCGACTCCTCATCTGGTGCGATAAGACATACAGAAGTATGGATACCTGGGCATCATCGACCTTTACACCTTTACCTAGTGTTACTGATATTCCACCGGTACGGTTACCGGTAGAAAGGATTATAAATACTGGGGACAGCAAACGTTGCTGCTTCGTCAGGACAATTGACTGTAGTTACATATTTTTACCACTCACACGCGTGACCTGTCATATGTCTAAAGCATTCAGATAGCCTACCTGAAAGACATATTATAAAAACACCCTGCTCGGAACAAAGGAGCTATTACTAGTACATTTCCTCCGAATAAGGGAAAAAATAACGAGCTAAGGTAATAACGTGTGTTCGTCACATCAGGTAAAACCAGTCCATGGTGTATATGCTATTTTTGAATAATTTCAAATACGCATTTTAACGGCGTGTTATTGGTAACAAAGGGAGGGTAGTCCTTTATCATGTCAATACCAAACCCTAGCATCAGGATTCAATTAGAAATGATTCTATAACCATGCTAACCGACGTTTATCTCAAAAATAAAGTTCGGTCCGTGATTTATACAAAACCGAAATGGTGTCGAACGTAGAACGTTCTCACAAACAACTTGGCTATGACAAACAATATAGCAAGAAGAATTGTTCAATGTTACGACAAATGTGTTGGATACCGGTCTTGGACCTTTACTTTTTCAAGGGTCTCTATTTAAATATTTCTTGATTTTTTTTCTTAAAAGTTTTAATTTTATTATCCTTGTTTGGTTTCCATTATATATGCTACCGTTACTACCTGCTAGTTTATCATGCAAAAACAAATTATTGGAATAGACTTTCTAAATATAAAATGAAAATGTGCCAACACGACTAAGTGGTTCTGTCAGTGAGCAGAATATGATCATTCTCCTAGTAGAGTAACTCATATATTTTTAACGAAAAACTCAAGTGCAATATGTATTTAATTTTGTCGTTAAAATGATAAAGTTACATGTACGATACACGCGACCAATCATTGATCAAATGCTTATTTACATGCATGTTTTTAATGTGCTTACGTCCATTTACTGACCTAACTTTCTATTTTTGACTCACACGATAGATGCAGTATATAGATATATGTGCACAAAAAATAATTTAAGTCAAACGCAGGTGGTGTCACGTGCGCTGGTGACAGCGCCCTATGATCGGCCTCTGATTTTCGTAACAAACACATAATACACGATTACAAACATTTCAAAAATTAGTACGATTTTACATAAAATGTGTCCAGCCATGAATGGCTTACTGGAGATGTTAAAAAAATATACTTTTACAATATGTATTAAATTATTATGAAATTCTACGTGCATTTAGGATGAGAGACACGCCTCTTAACAAAGACCACGTGATTCCCCATCCTGTAAATCTGTAATATCAATTTAGTGCTGCATGGGTGGATCGCAGGTTATAATTATATTTGTTCATTCGTTCATGACATTTTTCGTTTCCACCTCAATACCGAGTATCCTAGCACGTGTAGTAAGCACGTGACCAAAACAATGGTTCCTATATAACAGTATATGGGAAGGTCTATCCCAACACTATCCAGTATGTCACGTGACGTCAGGACAACAGTGGTATTATCACGGCATTGCGGGTACATAGTCACACTCGTCTGATTGCACCTGAAATAGTATGTGAAACATGTCACTGACTAAGATTGTAATAAAAGAACTCGGAGACCAAAATGGCCTTCATCCTAATCATGTTATTTACGTGAGCGTTATCATTGAAAACATGTTGTAGATCAGATGCTATTACATGACAGAAACTTCAGTGTGCCTTGCATTCTAACTGATGTACTCTAGTGTGGACTTGGATCTCATGCCCCTCTTTATATCAACACAGCAACCTTATTCTCTAATATTTGTTTTTGCACTTTTATACCTACATGTACGATGTTTCTTTTTCGCACAATTTCATTGCAAATATGATTTTTGTTTGTAAGGCTATTGGGATAGAAAAGGACGTGTAAGTTTTAATATAAAACACATCGAGGTATCAATAAAGTGGGTACAAGCCCTAATATTTTGTGAAAGAAGCGTCTAGCTGCATTATATTAGATTGTCTCTCCTTAATATAGATGTATGCATCTATAATCGAAATTATAAAGGCTCGTGTTTTCTATATAAAGTAAGCGTTCTATAGACGGGGGCTTATCTCACCCATCAGCCACCACATTAATCTAAATTACAGACATCGGCAATATATATCTAGGCAGTATGAAGGCTTACTTACCAAATCGGATCAATATCTCTAAAAAGATAGGAGACTGTTGCTGCGTAAGGGTAGTGGAGGATTGAAATGTATTTACTCCACCTCAGCCAGGTCGGAGGATGTGTATTGTAAAATCCTCCTATAGCATACAATGGTATGAAAAAGAAAACATATAAGCATACATGTTATATGATCATCATGAAAAGTCACTGTCAAGTCCTATAAAATTGTACCTTAATTTCTTGCCTATTGCCCGCTGGCTGTTTTGTGCGCAATCTGATACGAAAATGCGGGCTTTGTGATATTTTTAATAGCCAATGTCGATACATCTTAATTAAATTGAAAAACACAACAAATTATAGAATTAAGCTTATCCTAAATTCCTCAAAAAGACTTTTTCGTTTGAGAAGGTTTTTGTTGTAAAAATAAACACGAAAGAAGATCTAAATAAAAAACATTGTTTACTAACATTATTACATTTTCAGATTAATGTTGGATGCTGTGTAACAGACAATACCGGGGAGGGCAATACGCTACGATATGACATATTCTAATGTAAGAGTATATTTACATTATTATATATGTGTCACCTACAAAATATATTATTTATTCAAGCACATTGATATGTGCACGCTTTTAAAAACATTAAACACAAATAGTGTATTCAAAAGAACCCAAACGTGAAAAGGGAGGTAACTACGACATGCTAATCACGTCACTGGGAGAGCTTGTATGTTGTTTTTGTCATGGCATCCTATGCAAGAACAATTTAGATTTATATTCAAAATATTTTACACAGTGAATGTACATATTTATCACATTAGTAAACAGATCCTGGATAAAATTGGGTTCATGTGAAGTCGTATTGTAGGTTTACTTTGGTGTTCACTGATTGGTCGAAAATGATGTTAAAACGACTTATTAATCTTCATTTTTGAGCTACGGTGATAAGAACGTGACTATTTTTCAACGGGCTGATTAAAATAAAGTATCGTCCAGTATAAAATGTCAATGGTTGATATTTTATCTAGCATGAACTTGCAACACAGGTACATATGTATATACATGTATGTACATATTGTAAATTTAGGCTATTTAAGAGAGACATTGTTTATATATATAAAATACATCTAATGTCATTTGTATGCTGTAGCTAGGCAACAACAAACGAGAACTAAAGCATTACTTTCTCGGTAATTTCGATTATTTTTATGTTGTTTAGTGCTATTCAGAATCAATGTGAAAGACCAACTTCACTCAGTTTTTATTTTATCAATGAATCCTATATCGATATCAACATTTGAAGCGGACAGAAAACCTCAATACCTCATTTGCCATGGTGTTAAAACGTTGACAACTGGTTAACATTCACACTAAAGAGAGTACACTCTTTATTTATTTGTATTGTTAATAGCTTCGTCGAATAACTAACACTTGCCTATCAATGTTCCACCCAGAATACACACATCCATTAGTCGGAATCTGAGCTTTATATCGAGAAACCAGATTCCAATGCAGCTTGCCACACCCTGAAACGTCAACCAATAACATTCAATACATCTATTGTACAAGTAAACATTCTATTTTAGAAGACACCAACAACAATTCATTTTTATTTTACACAAAAACTCGTTCTTCTTAAACAATGACATTACTTTAATATGTTCGATATACACTGTACATTCCGAATGCTCCAGATGTCAATACCTTTGGTTAGATGGAAGAGGTGAGGATATTTAGTAATTTAAGATTTCGGACATTATACAAATCTGAGTTCGTGAGACATAGCAGGTTTTTATCACTGAATTTTTTTGAGACATAGCTGGTTTTTATCACCGAATTTGTGAGACATAGCAGGTTTTTATCACTGAATTCGTGAGACATAGCAGGATTTTATCACTGAATTCGTGATACATAGCAGGTTTTTATCACTGAATTCGTGAGACAAAGCAGGTTTTTATCACTGAACTCGTGAGACATAGCAGGTTTTTATCACTGAATTCGTGAGACATAGCAGGTTTTTATCACTGAATTCGTGAGACATAGCAGGTTTTTATCACGAGCTGATACATATTTCAGTGTCAACCATGAATGCTCACCATAACTTGGGTGACAATATACTTCCTTAGATTTAACTGTTGACATCACGACAGGTACCCGATGTTATACTTTGAAAGCTTTACCATACTTTTTAATGTCTCTTCTTTTCCTGTTGTCTTTGTTTTGATGTCTCCTCATCTCCTTTTGTTGTCTTTGCTTTGGTGTCTCCCCATTCTTGTTGTTGTCTTTGTTTTGATTCCTCACTTCCTGTTTTTGCCTTTGGCCATAAGGCACAGGGTCATGATATTTGGCCAGTAGGTATCTTGGATGGAGTGCTATAAAGTTTCCTCATTAAAATGATCTTGACCTACTTTCAAGGTCACAGTGGTCAAATATGTTAAAAACTTCAAACAACGATATCCTAAAAAGCATTTTGCCTAGAGTCATGATACATGGGTATGTTATGTAGACCAGCTGTGAATCGTTTTCTTTATTACAGTAATGAGGTCAAATGTCAACTTTAAGCGCTTGCCGGAGTCAACGGTCAACATGGGTTAGAAGTTTTAAAATTTGAAATTTCAAACAACAATATCTTAAAAGATGTTAAAATGTCTTGTGTTCTAGTTACAAAATTTTGTCCGAAGTTACCTGTATGTCAGTTTCATGTAACAACAGAAACAGGTGAGCCATACAGGCCCTCTGGGCTTCTTGTTTGTCTTGGTATTGTATTTTGTTTCTGGTGATTCCTTACTTCCTGTTTTTGCCTTTGTTATATTTTCTCCTCATCTCCTTTTTTTGTCTTTGTATTGTTATCTCCCTATCTCCTGCTATTGTCTTTTTGTTGCTGTCTCGATCTCATTTTCTTGTCTTTGTTTTGGTGTCTCCCCATCTCCTTTTCCTGTCTTTGTTTTGGTGTCTCCCCAATTCTTGTTGTTGTCTTTGTTTTGGTGATTCCTCACTTCCTGTTTTAGCCTTTGTTATATTTTCTCCTCATCTCCCTTTTTTGTCTTTGTATTGTTATCTCCCTATCTCCTGCTATTGTCTTTTTTGTTGCTGTGTCGATCTAATGTTCTTGTCTTTGTTTTGGTGTCTCCTAATCTCCTGCTTTTGTCTTTTTGTTGCTGTCTGCTCATCTCTTTTTGTTGTCTTTGTTTTAGTGTCCCCCTTTTCCTGTTGTCTTTGTTTTTGAGTATCCTCATTTCCTGCTATTCTATTTGTTTTGGGGTCTCCTAATCGGCTTTTATTGTCTTTGCTTTGTTGTCTCCTTATCTCATGCTATTGTCTTTGTTTTGGTAAGAATGCTATATCCTTCGGTCCGGATCAGAACGGTTTGTTGATTAGTTACTCCCTTGTTATTGTATACCCTACACAATGGCGGCGCTCAGGTGGGAAATTTTGAACGATTAAGCACCGATGACTCAACTAGTGAAATGTAGTAGCTATATTGGTGTTAATTCAGGCGACTTTGGATCAATAAATATCCCATTCGTCGATGTATGTGAGGAATGTGTAGTGTTAAAACATAATTTTATTGTCACCACCTCAAAACTCAGCGCAGGGCCAGGGGTTCGTTACAAATGTCTAAAATACACATATATGCTATAGGCCTACTATCATGGATCAAAGCACACAGCTTATGTGCTGTAACGTTAGATATTTTTAACGAACCACTGTGGTGTACGCCTGTATGATATTTCAAGCAATGATGAGTTTGCAATTTATATAAAAACGTGTGAAAATTGAATGTGTAACAAGGGTAAAATCTCAACGGAAAATTCACACAATAAATCCGCTTAAGCTTCCAGCGATACAGGATAAAAAATATTTATATATTTAAAATTCAATATAAACTTTATTTATTTAACAACAATTATGAAACAAGTTATTTCAACTTATATTAATCACTCTTGTTGGCCCGGATGTTAGCGCGTGGGGGGTCGTAGTTTGGGAGGAAACCGGAGTACCCGGTCAGGCAGGTGACCCCAACCTTTCACGACCGAGCGGGGAATCGAACCCCGCTGCCTTGGTGAATGGCAAGTGCGCTATCCACTGCAACACCCAACCGCCTATCCTTTTTTACAATTGATTGGTTTACTCCAATAGGCACAGGGGTTCGTTATAAACGTCTAAAATACACATGTAATACCAAAGGTACCAAATTCTGACTGTAAATTGAGATAAAAATCATATATATAGGATCTTACATGAGTTTCCATTTCATATGGGATTTATGAAACTGATAATTTATGAAATAAATTTCATATGAAATAAAAACGAGTGTAAGATCCTTTTTATCACATAATCAAGATTTTTGGCATTTCTTCGTGCAAAACGACAAATTTCATGCAACCTTGAAATGTAACAAGAGATCCCAGAGGGATCTTGGCGCCCACCTTTGTACCATCTTCATTAGTTCTTTGTCAGATCGATCTTTTCTCTTCTTTCCTCTCATCTGTTTGATCGATTCATATTAACAGTAAATGCACCTTGAGGTAACTTTTGATCTAAACTTAATACTGATGTGTATGAAAGCCAACCTTCAAAGTGAGTTTGTCAATTCACATATTTACTAGTACAGTACTTAATGTGAAAAAAATAGAATCGATCATTGCAATATGAGAAAGATCTGTTTAATCTTTTAATCCATTTTGTTTTTATGATCAGTCCTAAATATAACATACACAACGAGGGATCAAGGGGAACCTACATTTAAAGTTTGAGAAAGATCCCTCCCGTACTTCCCGAGATATAGCAAACAAACTTTCACTATCAAAATCCAAAATGGCTGCCTGTCGGCCATGTTGTTTATCCGATCAGTCTCTAAAATTGCCCTGCACAGCTAGGACCAAGGGGAACCTACATATAAAAATTTAAGAAATATCCCTCTAGTTCTTCCGGAGAAATAGAGGTAACAAACCTACACTATCAAAATCCAAGATGGCTGCCTGTCGGCCATGTTGTTTATCCGATCAGTCTCAAAAGTTGCCCTACACAGCTAAGGACCAAGGGGAACCTGCATATACAATTTGAGAAAGATCCCTTTGGTCCTTCTTAAGAAATACCGATAACAAGAATTGTTTACGGACGGACGACGGACGACGGACGGACGACGGACCACGGACGCAGGGTGATTTGAATAGCCCACCATCAGATGATGGTGGGCTAAAAAGCAGCCATTTTGACTCCAATGCGTAAGTGTGTGACGTCATGTACTTGTCCTAAGCGTGACATCATACTTAAAACAATTGAAAGTTACAACCAATCACAGGGCTGGTAGGTCATCTTTCATGGGTTAATACGCAAACAAATATGCATTGGTATATTCACTGGATAACACAGCACATTATGTGATAAAAAGATAAGGGTATTACTATAAAAAAAATTACAGGTATGCAACGCCGCCAATGTAAACAATCACAAAAGTCTCTAAAATCGGAACAAATAAACGGATTACACTCTACCTATTGTTATTTATCGATGCATGCCGCGACCATTATTAGACCCTCGATTAGCATGAATCGTCACTCAGCGTTTTTAATCAGTTCTATTTCAGCTAAAACTGCCTGAGATAAAGTGTCTGCCATCTTTTTGCATGTCCGGGGTGAATATTTTATGTAATTAATTTTCCATTTATAACACAGACAATAAAAAACAATCACTATCTCATGTGAATTCTTATATATTCTGTCATGAAAATATTTCAATTGCTGTTAATGTTTAATGTTTTATCTGTTTACAAAACGGTTAAAAGTCAGGAAAAGACAACTCTTATCGATACACACTATGCGATATATAAAAGTAATTTTACCAAAATATTCACCCTGGACCTGTAAAAAAATCGCCGACATACACCCCCGACCAATGTATACTCCACCTGGGTTGTTGGAGGTGTGTGTTAACCACTCGAGCAATCCGCCCAGAAAAAATATCCTTACAGACGAAGAAATATTATAAAAAGAAAAACTCTAAACGAATCTTAAGTACTTTCATCTTGTGAAATAGATCCTTCAGACTGTATATTTGAAGTAGATATGATGGCGTCATAAACTGCGTACCTCCCATAGCGATATCACAGCAATATAAATACATAATGATGGTCTTAAGGTAAAGAGTACTATTTATTTAATGATTTAGAATTACTATTAATACTACTATTTATGAATTAAAAAAATCCCTGTGTGGGGCGAACTCGGGACTATTACATTGCTGTCACTACAACGGCTCAGTTAGGGAAGCGTAATTTTACAAATATAACTCTTCTGTAAACAAAGAAAAAAACGATAAAAAACACAACTCTTCTGTAGACAAAGAAAAACGATAAAAAACACAACTCTCCTGTAGACAAAGAAAAAACGATAATTTTTTTTAATAATTCTGCAATAGACGAAGAAAAAACAATAAAAAAAAACACTGTTCGGTACTCGCGTATGTACATCCTTTCATATGCAAAAGTACTCTCTACCTTAAACGCTACATAAAGTAAGAACATTATAAAACATTAGTCAAACAGTCCTGTTCAAACAGGGTCTAAGAAGTCTGATGAATTCAGCTTCCTTAGCCTAACGTTTGATTACGTCTGCTTTGCTCATTTGATAAATAGGAAATATTTTAAATTTGTCATCAGCACAAGCGTGTATGTGTTTATTAACTGTTTATAAAAATCGTAAGCTGTCGTATTAGCTGTCTATGTACAGTCATTCTTGTTCGTAGCTCACCGCCCGTTTGACCGATATAAAATTCAGAACAATTGTTACAAATCAATGCGTACATTACATTACTAGACTTACAATTCATATGTTTTTTTAACCTTAAAGTTAAAACCATTTTTGAACTTAACATCACTTCCTTCTATAATTAGGTTACAAGTACCACAGCGAGGTGTATTACATTTTGATACACATGCATTAAGATGATTACTTTCAAACCTTGATCTAGTTAGAATACGTTTAAGATTTTTAAGTTGTCTTTTGCTGTTTATTAACCCATTCACCCCTGACACATTTCATAATGAACTATTCCAACCTTTGAATCGGAAGAGTTCAAATGTGTCTTCAGGGGTGAATGAGTAAAAGCAATCCAAAACTTTTTTCATACGCTCGCTGCCTCGTTTCAAATTTTCCCATCTGTTCCGGATTACTGGAAATATGTTGAAAATACGAGTGCTGGCTTTAAAGGGTCCCTTTTCAATTGCCATACTTTTACTTTTTCAACAATACTCTCAGGATATCCTTGAGATTTCAAAATGTAGTAAGTTCATCAAGCCTTTTCTTCATTGTAATTTTATTACTCACTATAGTAATGATACACGATGCTAATTAAAAGGAATAATTATTTTAACATGTTTAGAATGGTTTGAGTAAAAATTCAGATAATTATGAGAATCTGTATGTTTCGTATATAAATCAGTAAAAACAGTAATGTCTTTCAAAACGACAAGCACAATATGAGATGACGATGATGATGATGATGATGATGATGATGATGCTGATGACACAATGAGGATGAGGAGGATTACTGAGTGTAAAGATGGTGATGTCATTTTATTTTTATGAAATTTTGATGATGAAGGGTCATTATGACATGATGATAATGTTGATGGTGAGTGTCATTATGACTGAGTGTAATGATGATAATGTCCTTTTATTGTATGTTGATGATGATGAATGTTGTGATATTGAGTTTAAATAATGGTGAAGGTGGTGGGTGTTATGCTGAACCACGAGTAGTTTTAATTGTGTGTGTGTGAGAGTAGGTGTATGTATATGCCATGTTAATGTATTCAAGGATCAATCAAATATATATAGTGAGGTGTATGTTTATATCTTTCTAATAAATCAACATTTCTGTGTAAACATATCTGGATTTAACAAACCAACACAAACTTTCTCCAATACCATGGACTAGTCTCTACTATCAAACGCTTTTTAAGAAAATATGATTTCCTGATACAAAGACCTTCCCAGCCTATTATACCTCTCCTGTTTTATATATGTTAAGAGTAAATTGATAATTGCATCCATTTGGTGAGCTTCAGCTAAAAAATGTCTTCTTTTATAACACAATTGAACTGGAGTGCATGGACTGAAAACGCGACTGCATCGTCATAGTAAGATTCACCAGATATGTTTTAAAGCTCTTTAAGCATCTGAGCATATAGATGTCATTCAGACTTATTGCAAACTACAGCCATAACAACCTCATTAAAAAAGAAAATATTTGACAATTATCATATTAGATCTTATTTTCGCCACTTTAAGTTAAACGTGCTATTGATGCGACAAGAGTGCATTTTTATGTGTATGATAAATTTGAGAACATCAAAGTCATAGTAAGATTCACCAGATATGTTTTAAATCTCTTTGAACATCGAAGCATATAGATGTCATTCAGATTTCTTACAAACTACAGCCATAACAACCACATTAAGAAGAAAATATTTGACAATTACCATATTAGATCTTATTTTCGTCTATTTAAGTTAAAACATGTTTTTGAGGCCACAAGAGTGTATTTTTATGTATGATAAAGAGGTATGGCGGAAAACTGCCCGTATTTCCCTAAGTCGGCATTTATGCAAACGGGGAATAAAAATAAGGAGTAAAACATTTCGTGTAGCAAAAATGCATACAAAAGATACAAAACCAATTGAATATGAATTTTTAAACTGCTGAGAAATTAGGTATTGCTAATTTGATACTGCAAATATAGCCATATACACTATATCTATGAAAGTGATGGGGTTTCACGGAGTTAAAATAATACTTTCAACACTTTCCCATCCGAGGACCAACTTTTGAATAAACTTTTTGTGACCTTGATGTAATATGCAAAAACAAATCGAATTACGGAAAAGTGGTCCTCCTTTGGGAAAGTGCTCAAAATAATGAAAAACAGGGGTGATCAAGTTTCTCTAAACTACGACCGGTGTTTCTCGTGTTAAATAAGTTTGTAATTGCCAATATCTATATGTTCTATGTAGTTGAATGTGTAACGCAGTTTACTTACAACTAGAAAATAAACGGTGCAGGTTCGAATCCTCCTTCAGTTTTTTTTTGTTTTGTTTTTTAAATATTTAGGCATGTGATCATTTTCCTTCATAAGGCAATGGTGTTTTTTTTTAAATCGATGGAAGATTTTGTTTACATTTTAATAACATACCTATTGATTTATCAGTTTTGTGAGTAATAATTTCTTTACTATTTAGTGCGAAATACTTCTATCGAAGAATGTCAACACGTGTACAGTACATCTACGCTTTGTACACTATTTTTGATGAAATTTATGAATTGTTTTACCATCCAACTGGCAATAGTAATTATATCAAGTGCTTAAACACCAACAAATAATGCCGAAATACCAAATATGTGGTCTGTTTACAATAATCTATTTTTAGACACGGGATTCCGATATTGCTACCTGTATAAAAAAAATACCCGAGGACGCGTCATAACAGTGCACGGTTGGATGAGCGCACTAGCGTAACATAGCTTTGGGGAAATAGGCATAGCAACCCGTCATATCTCTTTGAGAAAATGAAAGACTGTTTACTTTCAAAACCTCCATGTAGATTTAAGTGTATGGCGCCTCATAGATCAATACGTATACTGATATTACAAAATATTTGAATGCGTATGATGAATTTGAACAAGAGTTACATAAGTTGAGTGCTGTAATCAACATGCACTATATATACAACACAGACCGTTCCTATGTAGTAAGTTAATAACTATAAGCTCTCCTGAACCAAATTTCCCTTAATAATTGGTAAATTTATCTTAGTGTTACACTTAAAGGAGAGGGATATTCAAAATGCACAGCCAGACTACAGGTATACGAACTCTTTGCTCTCTAACAGCTACCTTGTCACCGGCGAACAACCCAGTCCAATTTTGCTACATTCTTCCCTTCCTCCATGAAGTCTTAAATCGACCCCGAACACTCACGGGACAACCACCTTCTTCGGGTCTATTTATTTGGGCACAAAATGCACTGCCAGACTGGGATTCGAATCGAGAACGCTCTGAAATCTAGATGGATGCTCTACTAATAGCACCGACTGAGCTACCTGGTGGCAGGCAAATAACTCAGTCCAGTTCCATTTGTCTACATAAGTATGGTTAAGGAAATATATAAAATATGAAATATAGTTTTCTGGTAATACATAGAAGATTAATTACGTGGTAAATTAATTTAAAAAATCTGTACACTGGTTAAGATATAACTTCAGTTAATAAGTACATTTCCACCTTAAATAGCTCAGTCTGCCTGTCATGACAAAACACTTTGTCATTAAAATGACAACCTGCTCTTACAATAAATGGCATCAAACTGTTTCATATGAAGTTCATGGCAATGTGGTACCCACATCCTAAATAAGGTCACTGTGACTCCAATTTGACCTTTGACCTTAAACTTGATTACTGAAATAATTGTTTTCAGACCATATGCTAGCTGCTGTTTCATAAATGGGCATCAAACATTTAATATAGGTACATCATGGGAAGGCGATGTGTCGCATCCTTAAACAAAGTCACTGTCGCCTCAATTTGACCTTCACCTCCCGTACTAAAATAATGAGTTTTAGAGCATTTCTCATTATCTCAGCCACTGTTTCATGAATGGGCATCAACCTTTGTGTCTAGGTCCATAATTAGGCGGTGTGTGGCATCCAAAAAGCAAGGTCACTGTGATCTCAATTTCACCTTTGACCTTGAACTCGATTACTGAAATAATGGTTCCCAGAGCATAGGTCGACGACTGTTTGATGAATTGCTTTCACACCTTTTATATAGAAACATCATAGGATGTCGGCATGTTCATCCTAAATCGAGGTCTTTGGATGACCTCAGCTGTTGTAACAAGGTCAATTTGTCTTTTGACCTTTGATCTCAATTTCAAATACTGATTGAGATATTTAACCTTTGTTTGTTGGACATGGAAAGACATTTATTGCACTAGTACTAGTGAAACTATGATTGATTGTGGTCCTGCTGACCAATTCGATATTTATAACATGTTAACAGTAGAAATACAAACGCTATACAATACAATTGCTGGGCATGAACAGTTTACACATATGCTACCACAATGGTCTCAGGGTTCAGCCCCTGACCCTTGGGATTAAGGCGTGCATCATGAAAAAGAAATAGTTGAAATTGCAACTCCATAACCATACCTGACCTGATACTCAAATCCTTAAAAAGAGATGCTTCTTTCCTGACAATTATATTCCATTTCAATGCGATTATATATATATTTGATGATAATGTAACATTATTGACAAAGGAAAACCTAAACCTGTCTGCCTATTGTCTATATATGCATTTATTTTCATAATTAAATCTGTGTATTCCTTTGTTTGCTGTTGCAGACATGAACAATATTATATATGTTATGTCTCGGTTAGCTTGTTACAATAATTACAATAATTATTACAATAAGTTTATATAATAATACTATTTTTTTGTGAATGACCCTAGCGACTTAACAACGACTGGTCTGAGTACATCTTGACTAAATGAGATGAACAGACCACATGGGCTTTGTGAACAATGTTTACTTGCCGAAATATTCACAATTGAAGTTCCAATTTAATCCGCCTTGCTACTTCCAGTCGCCATTTTGTAAACAGGGCCTAATCTCGAGCTGATGCGCGTTTGAAAGAGTTTGAAGTATTGAAAAGCTTCTAAACGATCATGCCCAGAACATACTCTCTAAGGATGATGTTTTTGATAAATTTACTTTCAATTATTTACTATATTTCTTTTTTGTATCACTTTCATTAATTCATAAAAGAACAAATTGATTTCTTCCCCTTCAAACTTTTTTCTTTCAAATGTTAAAAAACATATTTTTTGAAAAAATGTTCTAGTGTCGAGATTATGATCAAACGTAGTCTGCTTCGCAAACATTCAAGAAAATAATATTTACAATGTATTGATATTGTTTTAATTAACTCGTTTTTTTTCTCTTTAAACTAGGCCTATCTTTAATTAGTAAATATCAAGATTTTATGAATTGAAAAATTGCATTTTATGACGTAACCGGAAGCGCACTTGATACGAGAACGTGACCCAGAAATACCTCAAATAACAAACAGAAGATTATCGAACATTAACAGATTAATAATGTATGTGTTGAAACACTGATGTGCTAAAATACAACACAAGGTAACACTCGTTTAATCCATTGCTGTCACATTAAGTACTAACTGACATTTATGCGAAAATATCAGCATTAAATGTTTGCGATCGCGCAGACCTACTTTCGTTTTACAGTTGACATACATTTGTACATGTCGGCATCAACAGTATACCTTAACTTGTGTCATTCATCGTGCCGAAGATTATACATTCGAGGAAAAGTTCGTGATTAAAAGCTTGTGTGTGTTTTTTTTTTATCTAAAAATTATCGGAAAAAAGCATAGTGGCTGACTGGCATGTTACTTCAAAATACAAGATACAAGAATCATTATTTTACGTTGAATATATATGTCATATATAAATATAAATGGTAAAACATTGTAACAGTGTAAGGCAAACAACAAATTTTATCACAAGATACCTTCGTTGGAAGGATTAAGATAGAGAGGCTAAATAATCATGCTGTACAAAATTTGACACTAAAACAACTTACTTAAAAACCAGTCCAGAGGGCAAGTGATTGGGACACAGCATTTATTTGTAACTAGGGGGCACGCGTTTGGTAGCCGTTAATATTAAAAGACGTTTTTAGTATTGATGCTGCTCGTGACGCTATCAGTGATGTATTTTTCGCTTACAAGTTAAAGTGTTGTTATCGAAAAAGAAGACTAGTACAAATTAAAAAGTGTGAATTGTCTACAGCTCCTGTCAAAAGTCAAAAACATTCCTCTCATGTTCTTTCTCGTCACCTGGACGTTTGTAAGTTAGAACAGCTGGTTTCGCAGACGCATAAACTATGTACACAATATATAAACAGTTATACCACAGTATTGTAATTGTCTCGATATGGTTACTAATGCGTTCCAGGTCAGGTAATAGAGCAACAAATGTATTAAATTCAAATAAAGCACCACTTCACGACAATCATGGATTCATATGGGTACAATGATATTAAAATAACATTCATACAGTGCATGCAAGCTGAAAATAACAAATCATTTGTTTAAAATAACAAGTCATCATTTCCATGAAATTATCCAAATAAATAAGATCTTTATGTCAAAACAAACTTCAGGTTTGATTCAACAGCTATACATGGTCATTTAAGGACGCCCTCCCCCATTTGCTAGATGCATGCGTGTGGTGAGTTTGTGCATAATTAATTTGTGTTTTGGGAGTCTGTGCTATGTTCATGTTTGTCTCTTTGTGATAGCGCAGGATTGATGCTGACTTTATAGTGTAATTTCACTGGAGCATACTGCTGAAGACGCATCTTATTTTACGATCAAACCTCGTTATCTCACCATCTTCAATAGCCTAGGGTTTATAATTTAAATTTGTACTATTCAACCTTAGCAGATTTAGCCTTGTGTTTAATTTCCCTCCCCTGCCACCTTGCATAGACACTTTACTAGCAAAACTTTTTTACTTTCAAGATTATTTCAGCACTGGTCGCCTATGTATTCCCCTTGGTTATCATTTACAGTTAGAACATGGCCAATTATCTCTACCAACTGATCATATACAGAAAATGTTTCTTTAAGTATTGTTTTTTTTTACATAAATCATGACATAGTCGACAAGGCAACTTGGTACTGGGTGCCGCCATTATTATTTACATGCACAGGGACTTTCTAACCCTCAGTTCACATATGTGTATTATATAATGTATGATATAAAAAAATGTGTGGACCATAGGATGGGAATTTGTGCCAAGTCCCTGTGCCAGGTTAATAAATTTGAAAGCTTAGAGAACAAGGCTAAATCCGCTAAAGGTTGAATACATGAAAATGTGAATACAAAATGAACGCTTGGCTAGCAAAGATGAGATGTTACAGGCTGGACAGATAATAACAACAAAAACAGGCTGAAAACATGCATGGAATGTGTTTTTCTTAAGGGAGGCTGTATAAACACATTATGAATATGTAAAATCATGATGGAAGTCCATTTTACCCGAATTACCTGACGTTATTTTCAATACCTTCAGTTCATCTATATTTCCACACTGTTCTCTGTATAAGGGATAGGAATCAGTTTGTTTTTTGGGTTTTATAAATTTTGGCAACCACTTTTAAGTCATATGTATAAGAAAGGTCTGCCAAATATCTGATTCTTTGATAACTTTACTACAAATATATAGCAGGAATTGAACTTTCTATATCAACTGCACTACACTTCATATTATTTGTTGACATTTTTCTGCTACAATACATGGAGTTTCCTCACAAGATGCTGATAACCGAAAAGAGTCTGAAACCTTAATCATATCTTTTAGAATACTGTGTTTAAAAAAAATGTTATACATGTATCTCTTCGATCCACTAAACATCAACAAACAACATTTAAACCCTTCATTCCCTAAATCTGTTATTAAAAGGATTGTAAA
>NW_018480045.1:191006-254726 GCF_002113885.1 Mizuhopecten yessoensis | reverse complement strand
AAAGTTGGCCCCCTGAAGAATCGGGGATTTTCTTTCATGCCTACTACTTGGGGGACATTGAACAGACCAAAATAGATATTCTGCCCCCATCGCAACACACTTAGGATCTTAAATCTTTCCTTTCTTTCTTCATTGTTCTGCCTTTCCTTGGTCATGCCGCCCGAGAAGCATGGCGAACACTTAAGGATCAGTCTGTCCGTCATCACACGTTGTCGTTGGCGGCGGCAGTCACATTTAAGTTTTCCAGACTTTTTTTCGCCACCATTTACCATATCAATTTGTAACCTTGTATGTGGCTTAATCATAATAGATTACAGATCAAGTTTGAACCGCATGCCAATAAAAAAAATTGCTGGAGTTACATGCATGGGTCTTCACACATTGGAAGTTCTCATAATTAACTGCTTGCCATACTTTGTTCGTTACCGCTTGCCACTTAGTATGTGGCTTTATCATAATGGATTACAGGTAGAGTCTAAACCCTGTGTCAATATTTCATTTGTTGCTGGAGTTATGGCCCTTCGCACATAGGAAATTATCAAAATAAACCTTTTTTTGGACTTATTTCGCTACCGCTTGCCATATCAATTTGAAACTTTGTTTGTGGCTTTATCATAATAGCTTACAGAGTTTGAACCATATATTAAAATTCCATTTTTGACTGGAGTTATGGCCCTTTTGCACATAGGAAATTCTCATAATTAACTGTTTTCCATATTATTTGCAACTTAGTATACATGTATAATGGTTTACAGTTTGAGTTAGAATCCAGTGTCCATGTTCTATTCTTTCTGGAGTTATAGCCCTTTGCACATAGGAAATTCTTATAAGTAACTGTATTTTTTCCGTCAACACATGCACTTCCTACGAATTGCAGTTTTCTTCTATAGGTGACACCCATCCTCATATGACCCTTGCTGAGGACATAAATCACCTGAAACAGTACATCCTTTGAAGTCCTTCTGTATGGCTTGATGATGTTTTCAAACCAATGGTTTGGAGCATTACTTGGTTAAGAAGACTGAATGCCATTTAACAGAGGGTCTCTCTCATAATACTCTGGCTCCCTAGGGGGAGGAGTGGGGTCCCAAACGGAGATTCTCCAATTCAATTACACAATTTGTTGTTAGGACCCCTGCACATCTTTAGTAATCAGATTTTACGTCTGTCTGTCCTTCTATCTGTTTTTAGCTCACCTGCCAAGGACAAGTGAGCTTTTGCCCTGGCGTGGGGTCCTGTCCCGTCCCATCGCGACGCATCGCATCCCGATTCAATGTAAACACTTAGCAACTTCATTCATTGACAGATTTTGGTCAAACTTTATGAAAAGGTCAAGTATGAGTATACTTCAGACATTGTTGTGTTTCAGGGTTCCAAGGTCAAGGCCAAGGTCACTGTTGCCATATATAGAAAATCATCAACTGATTCAATTTAAACACTTAGCAACTTCATCAAATATGTTATGGAGATGGTAATAATAACAGAAAAAACATATGAATATTAAAGTCAACTTATCAACTTTAAGATGGACTTTATCCAGTGTAATAAAATGTTTGTTTAAGCTTTTTGATAGCTTTTCAGCCTTTGATATCAAAGAGCAAGGTCACTTACTATAAACAAAACTTCAGTTTGTGCACTGTATTTCAAATTCTGTTGGACTGATTACACTCAGATTTTATCGAGTCCTTCATGGAAAAAAGTGCCTGCATGGGATAACTTTTTAGGTCCAGTGGTCAAAGGTTAATGGGTCACTATAAATAGAAAAACTGTTTAATGCACTAATGCACAATATCTTGATTTCTCTTGGGCTGATTACACTCTTGACTTTATACAGTGCTTCCTCAAAGAAAGTGCCCGCTTTGGATAACTTTCCAGGCCCGGGGTTAGGTCTCTGTTACTATATGAATAGAAAATCAGTTTATAAAATGCACTACTTATATTTTGAGTTCTGTTGGGCTGATCCAGTGCTTTTATAAAAAAAAATCCACTTGCTTTCACTAGTGTTTGCTACATGTATACCTAACCACAGTTTCCTTTAAATCTTCAATAAGCATAATTATGGAGAATAGTCACGGCAGCATTGAAAATATGTATATAAATCTTATTACCGGTTAGCTTGTAATAATGATAATAATAATAATAATAATAATAATAAACGTTATTCATTGAGGATTAAAAACCTGATTTAGCCAAAGGCTAATCTCCCTCAGGGTCCTTATCTACCGCTGTTGTCTTTGTTTTGCTGTCTCCTTATCTCCGGCTGTTGTCTTTGGAAGTTTGTTTTGTTGTCTCCTTATTTCCCGCTTTTTGTCTTTGTTTCGCTGTTTCCTAATTTCCTGCTATTGTCTTTGTTTCGGTGTCTCTTCATTTCCTTTTGTTGTCATTATTTTGGTGTCTCCTCTCATACTGTTGTCTTTGTTTTGTTTTCGCCTTATCTCCTGCTGTTGTCTATGTTTTGTTGTCGCCTTATCTCCTGCTGTTGTCTTTGTTTTGTTGTCTCCTTATCTCCTGCTGTTGACTTTGTTTTGTTGTCTCCTAATCTCCTGTTGTTGTCTTTGTTTTGTTGTCTCCTTATCTCCTGCTGTTGCCTTTGTTTTGTTGTCTCCTTATCTCCTGCTGTTGTCTTTGTTTCGTTGTCTCTTATCTTCTGCTGTTGTCTTTGTGTTGTTGTCTCCTTATCTCCTGCTGTTGTCTTTGTTTTGTTGTCTCCTTATCTCCTGCTGTTGTTTTTGTTTTGTTGTCTCCTTATCTCCTTCTGTTGTCTTTGTTTTGTTGTCTCCTTATCTCCTGCTGTTGTCTTTGTTTTGTTGTCTCCTTATCTCCTGCTGTTGTCTTTGTTTTGTTGTCTCCTTATCTCCTGCTGTTGTCTTTGTTTTGTTGTCTCCTTATCTCCTGCTGTTGTCTTTGTTTTGTTGTCTCCTTATCTCCTGCTGTTGTCTTTGTTTTGTTGTCTCCTTATCTCCTGCTGTTGTCTTTGTTTTGTTGTCTCCTTATCTCCTGCTGTTGTCTTTGTTTTGTTGTCTCCTTATCTCCTGCTGTTGTCTTTGTTTTGTTGTCTCCTTATCTCCTGCTGTTGTCTTTGTTTTGTTGTCTCCTTATCTCCTGCTGTTGTCTTTGTTTTGTTGTCTCCTTATCTCCTGCTGTTGTCTTTGTTTTGTTGTCTCCTTATCTCCTGCTGTTGTCTTTGTTTTGTTGTCTCCTTATCTCCTGCTGTTGTCTTTGTTTTGTTGTCTCCTTATCTTCTGCTGTTGTCTTTGTTTTGTTGTCTCCTTATCTCCTGCTGTTGTCTTTGTTTTGTTGTCTCCTTATCTCCTGCTGTTGTCTTTGTTTTGTTGTCTCCTTATCTCCTGCTGTTGTCTTTGTTTTGTTGTCTCCTTATCTCCTGCTGTTGTCTTTGTTTTGTTGTCTCCCTATCTCCTGCTGTTGTCTTTGTTTTGTTGTCTCTTATCTTCTGCTGTTGTCTTTGTTTTGTTGTCTCCTTATCTCCCGCTGTTGTCTTTGTTTTGTTGTCTCCTTATCTTCTGCTGTTGTCTTTGTGTTGTTGTCTCCTTATCTCCTGCTGTTGTCTTTGTTTTGTTGTCTCCTTATCTCCTGCTGTTGTTTTTGTTTTGTTGTCTCCCTATCTCCTGCTGTTGTCTTTGTTTTGTTGTCTCCTTATCTCTTGCTGTTGTTTTTGTTTTGTTGTCTCCCTATCTCCTGCTTTTGTTTTTGTTTTGTTGTCTCCTCACTCTCCTCACCTCTTTCTTTGTTCTTTTTATCAACTTTGAGCGAAATTTTCTCCTCGTGTTTTGAAAAATTATCAATTTTGTTTTTTAGTATGCAATGCTCTAGCGTGTTTTAATTCCCTTATATTAAAATGCGTATACATCACAAAGTCTTTTCGAGACAAACATCAAAATGACATATCAAATATCACTACAAGATATTTAACTCACCTGTATCAGAAGACAGTTAAGGATGCCGATACTACAATAGACGAAGTAACCGACCACACCTCCGAGACCAGCTGTCCAGTACATGGCCGTGTTAAACAGGGTCGGTATGACCAGTAGTAGGGGTAGTTCACTGGTTAGTTTGGACAGATAGAAGATGGACAGTCTGTAGGCTCCAACTGTTCTCTCCTTCCAGACAACACCTCTATCAGTGGAGTCTGTAACAACAATAAAAGTCGACACGTTATTGTATTACAGCGATTAAAATCTTCCTGATGAATGAGTGAATTAAGTTATGATAAGATAGATAATACTATATCAGTTAAAAAGGAACCAGTGCTGCTAGACAGGAATGACATTAGGTGACGTTGTTTTGGAATATCCTGGGGTATGCATAGAAAATACCAAACGTTTTACGCTAGATATAGCCGATTGATTAAGAACCAATAGCTTATAACACATGCAAATATGGATTTGCTTCATCAGCACCAGATTATGTGATAAACACCAGGGGAACTTATTGTTGTCACTGACAGAAGGAAGAAATATCATATAATAGAGACATATGTTTATACTAATGGGACTTAATGTGTCTGTTAAATTTGTGATACTGTAAACTGAAAGAAACAAATATCAACTTTAATTAATTTTACAATAATTATGAAATAAGTTGGCCCGGATGTTATAGCTCGGGTTTAATGCGGGAAGAAACCGCTGGCGTAGCCGATGAAAACCCATGTGCACGGGCAGTGGACGGGGCAGTGGACGGGCAGATGGCACTATATGTATTTTTTCACGTCCGATTCGTTAATCGTACCCGGCCGCCTTGATGAAAGGTGAGTTCGTTATACGCTGCGCCACTCGACCATAGCTATATTTTTTGACAATAAGATATCCTTAAAATCTAACCGATATGAAATGTAATGAGTTAAATATAGTTTTTCATTAAGCATGTCGGTAAATTAGCCTGTTAGAAATGTGTTACTGTAGATGTGTAAGTGTGGGAACAGATAACGTTAGGTCAACAAAATATTACTTACGGCTAGCATGATACGGTCAACAAAAAATTACTTACGGCTACCATGATACGGTCAACAAAATATTACTTACGGCTAGCATGATACGGTCAACAAAATATTACTTACGGCTACCATGATACGGTCAACAAAATATTACTTACGGCTAACATGATACGGTCAACAAAATATTACTTACGGCTACAATGATACGGTCAACAAAATATTACTTACGGCTACCATGATACGGTCAACTAAATATTACTTACGGCTAACATGATACGGTCAACAAAATATTACTTACGGGTAGCATGATACGGTCAACAAAATATTACTTACGGCTAGCATGATAACATTAAAAAAATATTACTTACGGCTAGCATGATGAGGTCAACAAAATATTATTTACGGCTAGCATGATAAGATTAACAAAATGCTACTTACGGCTAGCATGAAAAGGTCAACAAACTATTACCTCCGGCTATCATGATAAGGTCAACAAAATATTACTTACGGCTAGCATGATACGGTCAACAAAATGCTTCTTACGGCTAGCATGTGAAGGTCAACAAAATATTACTTACGGCTAGCATGTGAAGGTCAACAAAAATATTACGTACGGCTAGCATAATAAGGTCAACAAATATTACTTACGGCTAGCATGATAAGGTCAACAAAATGCTACTTACGGCTAGCATGTGAAGGTCAACTAAATATTACTTACGGCTAGCATGATAAGGTCAACAAAAAATTACTTACGGCTAGCATGATAACATTAAAAAAATATTACTTACGGCTAGCATGATGAGGTCACCTAAATATTACTTACGGCTATCATGATAAGATTAACAAAATGCTACTAACGGCTAGCATGATAAGATTAACAAAATGCTACTTACGGCTAACATTATAAGGTCAACAAAATGCTACTTACGGCTAGCATGTGAAGGTCAACAAAATATTACTTACGGCTAGCATGATAAGGTCAACAAAAAATTACTTACGGCTAGCATGATGAGGTCAACTAAATATTACTTACGGCTATCATGATAAGATTAACAAAATGCTACTAACGGCTAGCATGATAAGATTAACAAAATGCTACTTACGGCTAGCATGATAGGTCAACAAAATATTACCTCCGGCTATCATGATAAGGTCAACAAAATATTACTTACGGCTAGCATGATACGGTCAACAAAATGCTTCTTACGGCTATCATGATAAGATTAACAAAATGCTACTTACGGCTAGCATGATAAGGTCAACAAAATATTACCTCCGGCTATCATGATAAGATTAACAAAATATTACTAACGACTAGCATGATACGGTCAACAAAATGCTACTTACGGCTAGCATGATAAGTATAACAAAATATTACTTACGGCTAGCATAATTAGATTAACAAAATATTACGTGCGGCTAGCATGATGAGGTCAACAAAATATTACTTACGGCTAGCATGATAAGATTAACAAAATATTACTTACGGCTAGCATGATACGGTCAACAAAATATTACTTACGGCTAGCATGATAAGGTCAACAAAATACTACGTACGGCTAGCATAATAAGGTCAACAAATATTACTTACGGCTAGCATGATACGGTCAGCAAAATGCTACTTACGGCTAGCATGATAAGGTCAACAAAATGCTACTTACGACTAACATGTGAAGGTCAACAAAATATTACTGACGGCTAGCATGATAAGGTCAACAAAATATCACTTACGGCTACCATGATAAGTATAACAAAATATTACTTACGACTCAGTATCGTTGAAGCAGCGATTTGAAACTCCAAATTCATGAGGGAAATGCAAACCTTTCAATAAAAAAAGTTAGGAAGATATATTCTATAGGACGATGATTTTAGTGGACTGCCTCAGGAGACATATTCTATAGGCCGATGGTTTTATTGGATTGCCTCAGGAGACATACTCTATAGGACGATGGATTTAGTGGACTGCTTCGGGAGACATATTCTATAGGACCATGGTTTTAGTGGACCGCCTCAGGAGATATACTCTATAGGACGATGGGGTTAGTGGACTGCCTCAGTAGATATATTCTATAGGCCGATGGTTTTATTGGATTGCCTCAGGAGACATACTCTATAGGACGATGGGTTTAGTGGACTGCCTGAGGAGACATATTCTATCGGACGATGGTTTTATTGGCCTGCCTCAGGAGACAAATTCTATAGGACGATGTTTTTAGTGGACTGCCTCAGGAGAAATATTATATGGGAGGATGTTTTTTTTGGACTGCCTCAGGAGACGTATTCTATAGGACGATGGATTTATTGGACTGCCTTAGGAGACATATTCTATAGGACGATTGTTTTAGTGGTCTGCCTCAGGAGATATACTCTATAGGACGATGATTTTAGTGGACTGCCTGAGGAGACATATTCTATAGGGCGATGGTTTTATTGGACTGCCTCATGAGACATATTCTATAGGGCGATGGTTTTATTGGACTGCCTCAGGATACATATTCTATAGGACGATGGATTTATTGGACTGCCTCAGGAGACGTATTCTATAGGACGATGGTTTTCTTGGCCTGCCTCAGGAGACAAATTCTATAGGACGATTGTTTTAGTGGACTGCATCAGGAGACATATTCCATAGGACGATGGTTTTCTTGGCCTGCCTCAGGAGACATACTCTATAGGACGATGGGTTTAGTGGACTGCCTCAGGAGATAGATTCTATAGGACGATGGGGTTAGTGGACTGCCTCAGGAGAAATATTATATGGGAGGATGTTTTTTTTGGACTGCCTCAGGAGAAATATTATATGGGAGGATGTTTTTTTTGGACTGCCTCAGGAGAAATATTATATGGGAGGATGTTTTTTTTGGACTGCCTCAGGAGATATACTCTATAGGACGATGGGTTTAGTGGACTGCCTCAGGAGAAATATTATATGGGAGGATGTTTTTTTTGGACTGCCTCAGGAGACATACTCTATAGGACGATGGGGTTAGTGGACTGCCTCAGGAGACATGTTCTAAAGGACGATGTTTTTAGTGGACTGCCTCAGGAGAAATATTATATGGGAGGATGTTTTTTTTGGACTGCCTCAGGAGACAAATTCTATAGGACGATGGGGTTAGTGGACTGCCTCAGGAGAAATATTATATGGGAGGATGTTTTTTTTGGACTGCCTCAGGAGAAATATTATATGGGAGGATGTTTTTTTTGGACTGCCTCAGGATACATATTCTATAGGAATCGTTGAAGCAGCGATTTGAAACTCCAAATTCATTAGGGAAATGCAAACCCTTCAAAAAAAAAAGTTAGGAAGATATATTCTATAGGCCGATGGTTTTATTGGACTGCCACAGGAGACATATTCTTTAGGACGATGGTTTTCTTGGCCTGCCTCAGGAGACAAATTCTATAGGACGATGATTTTATTGGACTGCCACAGGAGACATATTCTTTAGGACGATGGTTTTATTGGCCTGCCTCAGGAGACATATTCTATAGGACGATGGTTTTAGTGGACTGCTTCAGGAGACATATTCTATAGGACGATGGTTTTAGTGGACTGCCTTAGGAGACATATTCTATAGGACGATGGTTTTAGTGGACTGCCTAAGGAGACATATTGATACTAGGCTGAAATGAGCGATAGATCCCCGGTGTATTTTGATTCATGTCCTACGTCACAAACTAGACAAATCTAGAAATGGTTTTCCCGTAAGAATTTCTTGTTCTCATCGTTAACGATATTTGATTCATCTGTAATAATATTTGTTTAGTGCTAAGATCGAATGAATAAAGTTTCTTTCATTCATGTAACAGCAGTAACTGTTTTTTATGCTTCCGCTTAGGGTCAAACTCGGGACCGCCGGTGTACAAGCCTGGTGCTCTATTGATTGCGCTAAAGATATATTGTCCCAAGTCTTGTCGAACGGTAAAAGGTTAGTCCCCAGGGTGACATGCTCCCTCTCAAGGATAGAACAGCTCTGCCTTTTTTGTCGTTATTTCCTGGGGCCCAACGTTGTGCGTCAATGTAAAGACGTTTTAATGACACCCTAGTTGAGTCGGTAGGAAGCGGCTAGAGTTTTTACCAGGGTGACATAATTGTGTGTGTTTGTATCCTAGAACTTGCCCATGGGGAGCTTGTTTTGTGTCTTGTCGGTTTATTGCAGTGTTAATCGTATTAATGTCAATGCAAACTGTAAATTTTATTAGTCATATTTGCAAACGTACTTGAGAAAATCTATCTTGGATTTTACCTAGTATTAAATCATGCTGTGTATTACATCTTTGTCAACCAAATTTATTAAAATGATGAATTCATAGATTCATTCCAGAAATGAAATGGACTTCACATGTTAGCAAATAATGTATTTGGTTCTACATACCAGGCCCATCTTATCTCGTAATGTCTTTTCGCTGTTTTCAATTTGGAAGTACACCATTCCATATATGACAGCCAACAAGATAGCATTTATGACTTCATATTTTTGGAATATTCTTCCTTTCGCTTGCTTATATGATCTCCAGTTCAACATCTTTAGCTGGTTCCAGGACGATGTTGGCCAGCGAGTTGTCTCCCTCTCCTCCAGAGCTAAGTCTGTGATACCAATATGATAGTATGTACTCGCAATTCACGTTAAGAGCATGTTCAACAAGGGTTTGTTTTAAAGGAATATTTATTTTGAATTCATGATAAGAAGGTTATTTAAACTAAAAGATTGCCCATGCAGAAAATGCTTTCTTGTATATTGAAATATGATAGCTTACCGAACGCCCCAGTTGTCTTGTCCGTGTCACTCCTAGACACTGTACTATTGTCCTGGCATTGATGCTGTGGATAGCCAATTGGCACAGTCTGGGCATTGCTAATAACGAGAACAAATAAAAGATATTGAAAACCGTTAAAGGAATAATTTCATGCTTAGCGTCTATTTTATGAAGACTTTGATTAATTAAGGGTTAAATTAGAGTAAAAAGTTTATAAAAGCATTGATTTTGTCCATGGTTCAATGCTGAACGATGATCATACATTCGATGTCGTAGTTCTCCTTTTGTTTCTCCAAAATATATCAAGCCATAGAGAGCACACTCAATACCATACACAATATTGGAAGTTTTGCAATTCGATGGTTCAAAGCTCCTTGTACAATGTTTTTTATTTGTGAGGTGTACGTCTTGCCAGTAATAAGTATACTGCAGGTCTTGCAGTTTTGATTCCAACATTTGGAAATATCAATAAAAACTCTGACGTGTATCAAACCTTAAACAAATCGACCAGATCGATTTTATAAGGTTTTACATATCAAAGTGTTTATAAAAATACTTCAAACGAAGCTTTGAAATAAAGAAAACCTTTGAATGTCCCTGAGGATAACCCGTGCGGCACCTAGCCTTCAAATAATCATTGTTCAAAAAGAATATAAAATTAATCCGTAGCACCGAATAAATTTAGATTAGCACTAAAAGCATAAATGTGTTTAATGTAAACAAATTTTCAGTACTTAAATGAATGAAGTGAAAATGTTACCCAAATAAAAACTTATGTTGGAGAAACTTAATTTATCAAAGTAGGGCCAATCTGAGTTTCTGGGGCTATTCCGTCTTTGCGTATTGCAGAGTTATCTTCTCTTGTGAGCATGTAATGATTGTTACGGCATTGGTTTGTGAGAGTTACGACATCATTTTTTGTGAAAACGGCGTAGTGTTCTCACACAAACCAATGACGTAACAATCAATACCTGCTCACAAGAGAAGATAGCTCTGCAATACGCAAAGACGGAATACCAAAGCAAAATATAGAAATGAGTCTCTGGCAGTTCTTCCTAAGATATTTATTAATTTGAATACTATTATCCAGATAATAGCAGGTTAACCAACGCAGTTGAGGTTAAACTGTACAAACAGAACAATGTGTTTTACCTGAGCTCCTTGCTTCGGGTCTTTATTGTATTGATGGTAAGTTCATCTGAATCTAACAGTCCTACTGAAAAGCCAATTATGTAATTTTTTGATACAAAGGCATTCTGAAAGTTTAAAAAAATTCCAAGCATGGTATAAGGGTTCTTTTATCCCTTGTCATTAAAATAATAATTCAAGCAGAAATTTATTTGCATGACTGATTGATACAATGTGCATGTACATGTCATTAAAAACAACGTATATTTCACCGAAGTGATTCGTAGTCTCAGACAATAGTGATAGCACTAGTGATACAATCCATCTAATAGCGATGCTTCGCCTCGACTTTTAACAAACTTACACAAGTAGTCTGCAGGATTAAACCGCGAATTATACGGGAATCCGAGGCAAGTGAAGTGGGGGATAGCTGAGGGAGCAGGACCACAGTACACCGACTGTAAATAAAAATCGATTTCGTAGCCTTAACAATAAGTATATATAAAAAATAATAAAGTATTATAAATGAGTATATTTCTTATCTAATACAATCAATTACTCAAGGAGGTGTGTAGCAATTTCGGAAAGTCTTGTTTTTATTATATTATTTGGAAAGTAATTGTCGTCAACACATACAGAGCTACCTGTTTCCCTACCTCTTTCAACCAGGATAAACAAAATTAAGTTAATATTTAAGTATCAAACCTGGCCCTCCACCAGCAGCAGTAACGAGGAGAACATGTGGAAGATTTTACTGGAGGGCTGGTGAATGGTGACCACTATAGTCTTGTTGTACTCCGTGGCGTAGTTCTTCAGTTGTACCATCAGACTGTGTGCAGTACTCGAGTCTAAACCGGACGTTGGCTCCTATTAAGACGAGAACTCTTTTATTTGTTCTAAACATGGAGCGAGTATAATCAAGGCTGATAACATAACGATACATGTTATGTATCTCTATATCTGCAGTCATTATATATACTATAAACTTTTTAATAATTTTTAGCTATTAAAAAGAAAGTTTTCTTCAGACAATTGTGACATCATTTACATAATGACGTCATTATCATTGAACATTTTCTAAATAAAATGCATATCCAATATGACGACATTTCGTTAAATAAGGAAGTTAATCATTATGATTGATGTTACAAATTATATTCAGGGACAAAGTTAAACAAAATAAATAATGGAAAAACATTATTCATCAAAGTAATGCTGGTTTGTATTGCAGTGGATGGCTGACAAATTCATAAATTACAACTTTTAAGCGAATCGGTCATCTAAAGCCACTCACATCTACGAGGAATATGTCCGGATCTGTCAACAACTCACACGCTATGTGCGTCCTTTTCCTCTCCCCTCCTGATAACCCCCTCTGGAATATGTCTCCAATTACTTAAAGCACAGAAACAGAGGCTTCATAGTTAAAAATGTCGACTTGGTTCTCATATTCTGAATAATAACACTGACCCGGAAGAATTAAAGACGTAGCATTTAGTTAAAGGATGTTTACTTTGTCATACTAACCTTAATTTTCAAAATATTCAATATATTTGTTTGCATTATAGATTCATCGTAAACTTGTGGAAGCGACAACAGTATTTGTCATTAGAATACAGTGTGATAATCTATAATAACAACACGGCGAGCTTTATCAGTGGGACATACATGTGTGTATTTGTATCAGTATACCTGTATTGAGACAGTGCTGAAGTTTAAGAGCTGTGACAATCTTTTGTATTTGATCCAACTTCTCCTGCTTAGGAATTCTGTCCGACACTCGTACCATGGCTGTAAACTAAAAAGATTGCAATAACAAGAGAGTACATTAATACATGATTATAAATTAAACACAAAGGGGCAAACCGGTGCCGAATCACAAACGGATTATGTCAGCAAGGACAATGAGAATATAGAAAGGCAACAACACCTACACGAAAGTCTTCTGGGCGAGTACAAGGTAGGCCTGCTCTGGTAAGCATATTACCAATCATTTAAGATAGAAGTACAGTCACAAAAAAGACACCAAATACTCACTCGAATAACAATTTGCTGTGGGAGGAAGTTTAACTGTCTAAAATCAGAATCGAACAAATGTTTTATTGTCTAAACGGCACACTCAGATAATGGTATCAAAAAATGGCTTTCGAATTATCTAATCAACTTTTTCTTGATGAACATATAATAATTTATACATTATTTTATTTAATCACCTAAAATAACAAAAGTGTTTGCATTTTGTCTAAAAACATAGGTACAATAATAATGTAGGAAGCCACATTTCTTGCAGTGTATAGACCATCAACATATTGTTTGTTCTAATTGAATAGAAAGTGTGCTACCTGCAGATTAACAAGTTAAAAAATAAACAAAACACTTGCAACAATACATTTAATTAATCACTAGATTATATTTATGTAAGTGGTATTATCATGACACGTACATAAAGTGTTTCCCACAACGTCAGGTTGGAAAGGAGAACATCGTCCTGCATCACGTAACCAAGACGACGGCGCTGTTGCTTGTTAAATGGTGATCCATTAAGAGCTATGTCCCCGGATATAATATTGACTTTTCCGGCCAGAGAATGTAGAAGAGTTGTCTTCCCTGAACCTGTATTATTAATTAAATAATGTACAAATAATAAAATCATAAAGTAAGCATGGAAACAATAAAAAAAAATGGGTTTCACAGTCAACACGACAACAAATCAACAAGAGACAAATAAAACAACAGAAAAACACCAGGTTCAGAAATATGGAAATAAAGGACAGGAAGCTTTTCAACATTGTTCATTGCGGCCGGTTTGGTTTATTTATAGAGGGACAACTCACACGACAATACTCTCATTAAGGAAACAGATTTGCTATGAGTGCACTTTTAACCTATATTTTAACGTGTTACATGAAAAATCTTACGTGTTCTTTTTTGTGTGTATGTTTTCGTTAACGCGTGACAAGAAAAAACTCAAATATATTTTTTATATAATAATTAAAACAATAGCAATATTTAATTGTCACTATACACCTTGAATTTAGTTTATAGTAAAATCAATCGGTAAAATTATTTCCTTAGTCGCAATTAAAATACTTATTCAATAAACAATTCAAAAATGCTTAGACTTGTATTTCATATTAAAATATAAGTGTTTGATTCAAAAGGAGCCTTTACATGATTTCAATATATTTGACCACTGTGACCTTGAAAATGGGTAACGATCATTCATTTGAACAAACTACGTAGGCTTTCATTCCAGCATGTAACTGGCCAAATATCATTACCCTAGACATCTTGGTCATTCAAAAGAAGCTGTTTAAAAATGTCATACATATTTGACCCCTGTAACCTTGAATATAAATCAGGGTCGTTTATTTGAACAAACTTGGTAGCGCTTCATCCTAGCATGTTACGAGCCAAATATCATCATCTTATGACTTCTGGTAATTCAGAAGAAGTTGTTTAAAGGTTCTACACATATTTGACCCTGTGACCTTCATCCCAGCATACTACTAGCCAAATATCATCCCACTAGGCCTCTTGGTTATTCAGAAGAAGTTGTTTAAATGTTTTACACCTATTTGACCCCTCTGACCTTGAATAGCTGTCATGGTCATTCATTTGAACAAACCTGGTAGCTCTTCATGCTAGCATGCTACTGACAAAATATCATCATCTTAAACCGTTTGGTAATTAAGAAGAAGTTGTTAAAAGGTTTTAAACATATTTGTCCCCTGTGACCTTGAATATCTGTCAAGATCATTAATTTGAACAAACTTGGTAGCCCTTTATTCCAGCATGCTACTGACTAAATATCATCATCCTAGACCGTTCGGGTTATTCAGAAGAAGTTGTGTAAAGGTTTTAAAAATATTTGTCCCCTGTGACCTTGACTATAAGTCAAGGTCATTCATTTGCACAAACTTGGTAGTCTTTCATCCCTGCATGCCACTAGCCAAATATCATTACCCTAGACCTCTTGGTTATTCAAAAGAAGTTGTTTAAACGTTTTATACATATTTAACCCCGGTGACCTTAAATATAAATCAAATTCAATTTATTTGAACGAACTTGGTAGCCTTTCATCCAAGCATGTCCCTGACCAAATATCATCACCCTTGGCCTTCTGGTTTTTCAGAAAAATTTGTTGAAAGAATTTATTATATTTGACCTCTGTTACCATGAATATGGACAAAGGTCATTCATTTCAACAAACTTGGTAGCCATTCATCCAAGCATGCTACTGACAGAATATCATCATCTTAGGCCGTTCGGTTATTCAGAGGAAGTTGTGTAAAGGTTTTAAACATATTTGACCCCTGTGACCTTGAATATAAATCAAGGTAATTCGTTTGAACAAACTTGGTAGCCCATCCCAGCATATTACTGACCAAATATCATTACCCTAGACCTCTTGGTTATTTAAAAGAAGTTGTTTTAAGGTTTTATACATATTTGACCCCTGTGACCTTGAATATAAGTCAAGGTCATTCAATTGAACAAATTTGGTAGCCCTTCATCCCAGGATTTCCAGGCCAAATATTATCACCCTGGGCCTTCTGGTTATTTAGAAGAAAATGATGAAATAATTTATTATATTTGACCTCTATGACCTTTAAAATGGGCAAAGGTCATTCATTTGAACAAACTTGGTAGCCCTTCATCCCAGTATAATACTGTCCAAATATCCTTACCCTAGACCTCTTGGTGTTTCAGAAGAAGTTGTTTAAAGATTTTAAACATATTTGACCCCTGTGACCTTGAATATAAATCAATGTAATTCGTTTGAACAAGTTGGTAGCCAAGCCCAGCATATTACTGACCAAATATCATTACCATAGACCTCTTGGTTATTCAGAAGAAGTTGTTGAAAGTTTTTCACATATTTGACCCCTGTGCCCTTGAATATAGGTGAAGGTCATTTATTTGAACAAGCTTGGTACAGACCCTGAACCGTTTTTCTTGTCCGTTTAAACGCAAACGCAACGCAAACGGAACGCAAACGCAACGGAAACGAAACGCAAACGCAACGGAAACGCAACGGAAACTCAACGCAAACGGAACGCAAACGCAACGCAAACGCAACGGAAATGCAACGGAAACGCAACGGAAACGCAACGGAAACTCAACGCAAACACATACAGACCGTTTGGTTAAACACGCTCCTAAAACGCAGTTCATAGCAGACAAATAACGGACTTAGATTTAGATGTACTTGCTCGCGGAAGCGTGTCGGTCTCTGCCCCAAACTCTGACCTGTATTTACCTATACAGCGCTTGCGTGTTATTTGCACAGCGGCGGATGCAGATGTACTTATAGGCAACATTTTCCCCGTCAGCACCAATAAAATAATTTGGAATGATGATTTGTCCCCCGATTTTTTTGTGAATATTGATAATTCATTTTGAAATGGAATTAAACTTCTAATGGCATCCGTTTGGAACTCAACAGTACATTACATTTAACATCTTACTATTAAATCTACATGACGTAAAAATACATTTCTTTTTAGGAATTCATAAGATTAAAAGTATATTTGATGTTGGTGGTTTCTCACTTAACTTTTATTTTATTTTCTATATTTTCCCCAAATATTATAGTCTTGAACAATGGTTCTTCGACATCAACAATACATATGGATACGTCTAGTGGGTAGTTCATTTTTTTTAGTATCAAATTCTAAAAAATATTTAATCAATTTGTCGAAAAATAATAAACATACCAAACTAAATAACGTACGTGTAATTGTTTGTTTTTATTTAAACTAGGCTATCGCAAATGTTCAAAAGGAGATGAAATATGAAACTTTTGTTTGGAAAATATTGGATATGAATATCATCATATGTATAAAACAAGTGAATGTGATGTGTTTGCATAGAGTATTATTCCTGTATTATCTTACAAATCCAACTGAAATGCTGCAAGCGAATTCATGTAATTATGGGTTTTTTTTCTCTTAAAATCGTACTTCTCTACTTATATCTCAAACAGGTATAATTCTAATGATATTCTCTTTAGTGGTATTATTTGATAATTATAATCAGTATTTATATGAATGATATTGAGGCCGGAACGTTAGTTATATGTATCTTATCTATACATCTTACAACACAACATACATGTATACATTCTATGCACCCTGTTACGCTTAATCATCCTCATTGCTGTACCCACGGACTCAAATAATCTAATTCCGTGTTGTCCCCTCAAGTTACACATTTTCATTTGTCTGAGTGATGAAAACATAATCTGAAATCTGAATTACTTGTGTAATTCCCTCCTTAAAACAGCCTTGAACCAAAGTTTTTTTTATTGCTTTCTCTTGACAGTCATTTTGAAAAGTATATTGCACAAACAGCACTGATTTTACTATCCTTAACGATAGCGAATTAATCCCAACTATCATATTATGGTCTTTGCTTTTACCTGGCCTTACATTTATTATTGTTTAAACGTGTGGTCACCCCTGTTACCTGCGGCTATCGTTTTTTCGAAGGTAAACACCACAAGGTTACTACCTGTGGTTTCAGGCACAGGGACCCGGGAATTTGCTACAGTTGATTGTTTGGACCTATCGCTCCGTATAGTAATATTAGATGTTCTTCTTCTTCTTCTTCTTCTTCTTCTTCTTGTGATAAGGCGTCATGTAGATTAACTTAATCTGAGAATTTAGGAAGTATAAATTAGATGTTTTAGTGGTTGACACTATTTCCCCAAATAATTGCCGCTCCTCCTTCTAACCGCACCCAAGAAATGTACCCTGGACGTTTTGCTATATCAAGCTATGAAAATACTTCGTTTAAGCTAAGAAAGTGCGAACGTCGTAGTTGACTTCGTTTCCGAGATATTGTGATTACCTGAAAAACACACCTTTGGCTCAGCGGCGATCGCCTCGATATGGGTAGCCCACATATGTGACGTCACAAGTTCAACGCTGTCGAAACAGCCCTATACCGTGAAGCTTCGATCGTGCGTTCGATATGTGAGCTTTTTAGCTACTTATATGATATATTCCGTCGTCACTTGCTTGTGTAGGTAATATTTAAAGTACTACATACATATATTTTGTTTTCCCCATTTTAATGAAGAAATAAGTTTCTAATGAGAAGGCAAATGATGTACTGTAATGCGGGTGTCCGAACACACATGCGGATGCTATCTAAATGAATCCGTGTTTTTGACATAATTCGTTAATCTAGTGAATGTAAATATTATACTTTTTATTATTTAATTGATCTCTAGAAAATTTGATGAGTACCTATATACAATACAAAGCAATTGAGTAAAACTTGAGTCAAATTAACGTAGGAGCACCCCACCCTTTTCAAACAGACGAAAACATGCACCGGTACAATCATTAATGCTCAAATTGAGCAGCAACCCGAGTATTTTTACCCACAGTTATAAAATCTTGAAACTTTATTTTCATTCTTTATGCAATCCATGGAATTTAACACATAATAGATATACACAACAATTTAAAACAATCTTGCAGAGGGATAACCGGTCCGTTCAAGTCTCACAAAGATTAGTACACTGTAATATATAATGTGCATAACAGGGTCCAGCATTATTTGCCTTGTTACTGACTTTCATCTGTCCGGTGATGCCGTTGTACTGACTTTGATTTGCATATAATGTGACTCTTTGGCAGTACTTACACATTTTATTTATCTTTTCTTGAAATTGATCCTTATCCCAGAGACGTAATATATACGTCTCTGCTTATACATTTCCCTGTTATCTAGACTGAGGAAATTGCAGTTAAATGGAAAAATTGGAAGACGCATAATCTACACCAATCTACATACTGATTAATATATTTCTAACTGCTTTATCGCATGAATATATTTATATGATTCCATGATAAAATGAGCATATTTTAGCAAAGATATGGTTTATTTATAAGTTTATATTTTAGATGAATTATGTGATAATTTACTATTGTAAATTAAATATTTATAGTGTTGATAAATATGTTTACCATGTGTGTATTCTAATGTTGATTTAGGCAGTTATAAATGTAATATGCAATGAGTTGAGACGTAAATAAATGTAAATAAATCAATATTAATATACTAACCCCCTAGCCCACCTGCTGATGTCATACCTGGACACAGGTATATGGGTGCGTCTTGGGCCTCCTGCTGTCAGCACTGGACATGGGTGTTGTTTAGTGTTATTAACATGTACACAAATGTCACACCTAAGTAGGCTAAGGGAGTGGATCGAGACGATTTTCAATATTGAACCAAGATGTTAAATTATAACTTGGATTTATTACATGGATATGAAGATAAAAAGGTTGAACCATATAATTCAATTATATTTTTGAGATAAATATAATCACGGAATAAGATTGTCTAAGTCCGTAATATAATTTAGCATCGCATACAGAAGTACTGTATTGTATAAAAATAAATGTGTGTCGGTATTTTGCTTTTTAATTGAAGTGTCGACCTAACTTATTGACATTCAAAAACAGCATATACCAACGTTGAAGTTATTTTGTAAACATTTTTCAATGATACATTTCCGGGTTTTTTTGGACCGTAGCGGTGCCACAGTATGTGACTGTAGACAGGCGCGTAGCTAGCCCCTTTACCATGTGTGACTGTAGTCTGGAGCAGAGAATATAAAGTGTATACGTCTGTGTAAAGAAAATAATTGCAAACTGACTTTCCAGCCTAAATTAAAGAATCATTTTTGATCGACAACATTGAGAGTATTTGCACAAATTTCTCATCAGTGCTCAGAATCAGGACACGCAATGCTTCAAGTGTGTGTTAATAATAATATACAGCATTTGATATAGCGCTCTATCTAGCTAACATATAAGCCACTCTAAAGCGCTTTACAGTATATATATATATATACAATTAATACAATTAGCATTTACATTAATCAATTCAATTTTGAGGAATTCACAGGAGCTGCGTTATCAGGCGCTAACTACGAGTCCTATGCCACCTGGCTAATATCTCCCTATGTATGTATGCTGGAGATGTGATGTGTTCTGTTTGTAGTGGGACCGTGCTTCCAACGGCATCATTTAGTGACACCTCACTTGAATGCTACGCACATATACCGCAACATCCACCCCAGACCATGTTATACTACACCTGGGTTGTTGGAGTTGTGTGGGCAGGAGAAAAACACTTTTTTCTCATATTCCATGCGTCCGACGACTTCGAGGATCGAACCCCGGCCGCCTGCGTGGAAGACCGAAGTGTCCGTCCTATTCAGAGTCGTCAGTTTGATATCAATTAAACTCACTGTCTTGAAGTTCTGACAAATTTTATATGGCTGAATACCATCTACATAATGTTATCTTCAGCACAATATGATTCCTCAAAACTAAAAAATAATATTAATCCGCGATCTGACGCTGTATGGCCATGGCTGTTCTCTAACGCGCCTATTCCTGCCATGATGACTGCTAGATGCGTTGAACTTGTGACGTCACAGCCGATAGGATCCCATTCACCGCGAGTTACGATTACGACCCGTTTTTATGCGGTTTTCGACATTTTTGTGTTTGGATAATATAGAATAATAATATATTAGTTTCTATTTTTATTCAGGGTACACTTTGATACTCTCGGGTCCCTGTGGAAGCAGATACGTCCTTTGTCGACGTATCTAGATTAAATTTCTCCAACGAAATCTGAGAATTTAGGAAGAATAAATTAAATGTATCTCAACCAACACTTGGGGAGAATGATTATAATTAAATAGCTTATACTACTTTTTATACGTCTCTGATTGAATTTTACCTATCGTTTTAATTCAATTAAAGTATTGAACAGGGAAAGTATAAAGACGACCACCGTGCACAGGGGGTTTAACTTCGTGTATATAATAATGAAGAATGAAGATGAGTAACACTTAATGCCCTTTTCATTATGCGTCGGAAACGTATGGTTGTGAGGCATAGATAACAAATGACTTCAAGGGATTAGGGGGTTGGATTAGTGTTTATAATTTGAAATAACGCTATGTTTATGTCTGAATGTGCTTGATGCTAATTTCATTCAAATGAGATTTAGATCACTATTACCGTAAACATTTAAAAAGTGTGTGGGGGAGGGGTTGGGCGGTACCGATGCCATCAACGCCGACTTCAGTATCTGACGAATGAGGGCATCATTTCTTTTAAAATAATTTTCTAACATACATAATAGTTTTATTGTTCAGAATTGTTCAGAAATTCCTTTCTTAAATCTGCAACAAAGAGGTATTTTGATAGGAAATAAAATTTATCATTTATATCTTATAATTGGCACAAACATGTCCAGTATACAAAACCGTCCTTTTGTATGGTGACTATATGTAACTTCTTTAAGATATAAGATAAGCAACTGATTCGTGTGTCAAGAGGTTGAATGAGTTTAATATTCATTCCGAATTTCAAAAGAACAAATCAACTTTACACTGTATCTATCTAAAAAAATCATATTTTTCAACTTCTTTTATATCTCTAAGCACATTTTCTTCTACTAAAAAATCATAAATTTATGTTTCTAGTTGTAACTATTTTATGATAATTTCAGCAAAATCTCAATGTAAATCCGAACGTGTGAAGTCATCTTTATATCAGGGACAGTATATAGAGCTTCACTATACGTCCCTGTTTATATCAAATCCTTTTTGCTAATTTACCTGGATATGTAAACCAGAACAGACCGGTGTGTTAGTTACGATGACCATGATCGCTATCAGGGGTGGCCTTAGCTCAGCGGGGGTGCACTACCTCTCACCGGTACCTCACGTTTAGCCCCATGGACATTCCCATTTCAGTAAAGCCAGAGCACACGCATGTACGTACTGCTTGGTCGTCTACTGAAAGGTCGCGAAGCCGTACGTATAATACCGGACGTAAAACCATCAAAATCTGGTTCTTATTAAGATTCAGTTACCGTTTTTTGTCAGCACGTCAGACCAGAAACGTAAACGTCTCTGATCAGACACTTTGTTTAAAAAAGTTTTGTTTTAAAAAATAAGCATCGGGCGGTTCAAACAGAGGCGTATAAAACCAGGATATACGCAGTAATACGCTATAGTAAAGTAACTCGGTAGTGAAGCGGACGTAAAACCTATCAATCAATCAATCAATCAAGTATAGTATAGTATATATGTCTCTGGTTAAAGGATTTTAAAAGGGGATGGCCGGGGGAGTTTTTGGAAGTAATCTCTTCTGTGTTGTGGTCCTTACGCCAAAGGTACGAACTTTTTTATGTGGCTCTAGATGTAAATTGAAGAATTTCGTCGGTATCACCCGGGTGTTACGGCACGATTTCTCACCCCGACACGATTTCTCACCCGGGTGAGATATCGTGCTAAAAGTGCTCCGGGCGCAACACGATTTCTCACCCTAGCACGATTTCTCACCCGGGGGAGAAATCGTGCAAAACATTTGGGCATAGGTGGCACGTTTTCTCACCCGGCACGATATCTCGCCCCAACTCTCACTTAGGGATGGATTTTGTCCGTGGTGTCTAAAACTTGCCTTAGTGTACATGTAATATATGAGCTGACATGATTTCAAATGACTATGAGTAGTAGTTCAATGTACAACATGCCTTATATTTATTGGTTGATTTATCTATCAATCTATTTATTCATATATTATTATATAATGTATTGCGTTTTACCGAAAGTTGATCTAAACCCCTAAAACATATAAAAATTACATTCTATGACTACTTGTTTCTATGCTATGACTATTAGACTACATTTTCAAGGGGTTTGTCTATATAAATAAATGCACTTCTGTTGTTTATAGCATATATACAAGTTATTTTGTTATATAATGTTGTTTGAAACGTTTAACATGTAAGATTACAGTTATCTTAAAATTAAGTCAAGTGTGCTGCAACCGTTCAAGGTATCTGCTGGTCAAATATTAAGACTACTTGGCACAGGTGGTACATAAAAATAGTTGATAAGACTACTGACGTACGATACCACAGCATAGCATTACAGACACTTAGAGGTAGGAGAGTAAAAATATTTGATAAACAATGAAATATAGTAACTTGAAACTAAATAAAAAGACCACAACAGGATCCGAGAAGAGACATATAAACCAACCAGTGCTAAAACATTAATGAGACGGTGATAGGTGTTGCGAAAAGTTAAACGCATTTTACATCATATTATGTAATACCTGTCGTAATGTCTGTCACCTTGTTGAAGGTCAACAGCTTTCTAAACTCAAGTGAATATGTTTTTGTTTTGTTATATAATGTTGTTTGAAACGTTTAACATGTAAGATTTCAATTATCTTAAAAGTAAGTCAAGTGTGCTGCAACCGTTCAAGGTATCTGCTGGTCAAATATTAAGACTACTTGGCACAGGTGGTACATAAAAATAGTTGATAAGACTACTGACGTACGATACCACAGCATAGCATTACAGACACTTCGAGGCAGGTGCAAACAAAATCCGATACTCTTTGTTATGATAAACTGAACCTTATTTTTTTTGACAATGATATCTCTGTCATGATTGCTGACATTAAATTTGATGGGGAACCATAGACAAAGCTCTCACCAACAACCCAGGACGAGTTGCGCAATATCATTGTGACCTCGCAATCGAAGTCCTGTGAGCTTGATCCACTGCCTACAGACCTATTAAATCAATGTCGGGAAGCACTGCTTTCCTTGAATAACTCAATCATGAACAAATCAATAGCTGAGTCAATGGTTCCATGATGTATCAAGAAGGTACATGTAAGACCATTGTTGAAGAAGTCTGGAATGAACAAGGAGGAATTGAAAAACTACCGCCCAGTATCAAATCTGCCTTTTCTATCTAATATCTTGGAGAAGGTTGTGTCCCGGCGTTTAGAGGTTCTCCATGCAAACAGTCTCCATGACAACCTGCAATCGGCCTACCTCATGGGACACTAATGAGACGGCCCCCTACGTGTACGTAATGACATAGCTTCTGCATTGGATAACAAGTGCAGAGCGGTGCTTGTCATGCTGAATTTGTCAGCTGCATTTGACGTCATCGACCATGACATACTTTATAAACGTCTAGAGTACTCTTATGGAGTGATTGATACCGCACTATGCTGGATACAGTCTTATCTGAGTTAACGACAACAGTGTGTTGCCATCAGATGTACCACCTCACAAGAAAAAAATACTAGATTTCAGGGTTCCTCAAGGGTCGGTGTTAGGACCACGAAAATATTGCCTGTACTCTAATCCGATCGGAGAGATTTGTCCTCGCCAAAGCCTTCGCTATCATTGCTTTGCTGATGACACACACATTACATGGTCATCAAACCACAGGACGGTTGGGATACAATTACAGAAAACCTGAAAGCTTGTTTGACAGATATCAGTACCTGGATGAACGCCAACATTCTAAAGCCTTATCCGGAAAAGACGTCTTTTCCCCAAAGTTTCAGCAAACAATGGCTCTCCAGCTCAAGCTCAAGGTCGGCGCCAGAACTATTTAGACTGTCCAATCTATTAAAAACCTAGAGGTATACTTTGATTGAACGCTATTGCCAAATCCTGTTACTACCAGATCAGGAACATCGGCTGTATCCGACAGTTTATAACTGCAGATGCATGCAGTATGTTGGTGCATTCACGTGTTACCTGTCAGTTGGATTATGGTAACGCCCTGCTCTGTGGTATATCCGACAAACTAACTAGTCGTCTGCAGAGGGTCCAGAACACTGAAGCCCGGCTGGTTACTCGTACTCGAAAGAGAGAGCACATCACACCTGAGCTATATTCATTGCACTGGTTACCTGTACGATAAAGGGTCGGAGTCAGAATCATTGTTGTGGGTCCCAAAATCTCGTACTTTGACCTATGGAAACCGGTGCTTTAGGAGGGTTTCAGTCACGTTGTTGAATAGCTTACCATCTGCTGTTAGAAAGTTAAATACCCTGGCAAAATTCAAGATAGACATCAAAACTCACCTCTTCATGTTTTGACTCTTTGCAATGACGTTATGTAAATACCACCCTTTGTTTATTCATTTATGTGCACATTGCTATGATTATCTGCTTGCTTAATGTATAAAAGTGATAGTAAGCCTTTGTTTTTGTTCCACAATTATAACTAATTATATATAATACTATTATCCATATGGTGTAAAGCGCTTTAGAGTAATTTTACAAATTATATAGGGCGTTATATAAATGTTGTATATTATTTATTATTATTATTATTAGAGAATTAACACATATGCTACCACTTCTTTTGATGGCAGTACCTGTATTTATCTATTTATCTATTATTCATATACTTTTAATTCCACTAAATATCCTAAACATAGAGACGTTTTCAAAAGTCAATTTGCGCGAGATACACCGTATACAAAATAATTTGGAAGTCATATCTAACAAAGGACACCTTTCTTTGGCCAAAGGAACAAAGGACACGAATTTGTACACAACATGAACTTACTACAAAGCAGATGTGACATCATTGCTCTGGAAGGGTACATGCATTTTTGTAACCTGTTTCTCGAACAATTTGGTAGTCAAACAAGCAAATTCGTGGAATTTATATCCCCCGCTTGCAGGACATATTGTAGGTTAACATTATTGAGGTTAGGTTTAAACATGTGAGTATCGTGCTGTTGAGACATAATGTATAGCTTAAAACTTAAAAGCCCTATAACTCACTAATTATCCGTCAATATGCACAAATCACATCGGTTGGCAAACTTAGCATGAGTTGAATGTGCATAAGGAATTTGGTTGCAACATCTTAACAATATCTACAGAAACACGTACTTATTGTAATGGGGGACCATTACAGATGTCCCCCAAACTGCCCCCATAGTCGCAAAGATGCATCAGAAAAGGATCGCATTGCCATAGTACACCTACAATGTACATACTAAATTTCTAAATTTCGACCAATCAAAAGACTTTGTGTAGTTGCTATGCACCGGAACGTATGCGATTGAATTTGCAGTCCCCTAATACCCCTATATACCAATTTTCATCGAAATCAAACAATATCTCAATTGCGACCAATCAGAAGCCTCCGTGTGGTTACTATGGTAACGAAACTTAAGCGGTTTTATTCGCAGTCCCCTATATACCCCTATATACCAATTTTCATCAAAATCAAACAATATCTAAATTTCCACCAGTCAGAAGCCATTGTGTGGTTGCTATGGCAACGAAACGTATGCGGTTGAATTAACAATCCCCTAATATCCTAATATACAAATTTCCATCAAAATCTTACAATATCTAAATTTCGACCAATCAGAAGCCTCCGTGTGGTAGCTATGGCAACGAAACCGATGCAGTTGAATTCGCAGTTCCCTTATATCCATGTATACCAATTTTCATCCAAATCGAACCAAGTTTGAAGAAAATCGGTTAACATTTGTTGTAGTTATTGCACGGAAACGAAGCGTGACAGACGGACAGGCGGACGGGCGGACGGACGAACCCATATTAATATCCCCCGTTTCGGTGAAAGCGGGGGATAATAATAAACAGCAAAAAATACATTATATGTTTGGAAAATGTTCTATCTAAAACGTATTGTCACCACAAATATACATGTATATATTAAATAGCATGATCGTTTACTCGTGTATTTCAGGGTTAACACAGGAAATAGATGTATGTAACTTCAGTAAGTATTTTTCATGGACAACGCATGTCGGAATGCAGTTAGACGGACTCAGTTGCAGTTATCTGTACTCTATCATATGCGGTAATATTATTCTTTAGAACAAAATTTGCTTGACATTCAAGTGTGTACTCTTCATATTACCTTTACATCTCGCATGCAAAGGCGCGTTCTATCTGAAATTTGATATATCACAGCTTTGTATTCTGGCTTCCTTTTAAATTGTTTTCAGATTTTTTATGGTGTTGGCGACATCCCTTTGCTAGTATTTTAATTAGAGTACAAAATTAACAGTAACATGTAATCCCTGAACACTGTTTTATTACAAAACTATCCAATTTCGGTCGCAGCTATACAAATGCAGATAGTTCTAAGCCAGGGAAACATGGGGCTCCCAAAAGGGGTAGGTAAATGTCCGACTTTTCGGTTAAGGATTTTGGTAACCGGTTCGCGGTCTTTCGCCCGAGTAACCGGATAACCGGCTAACCGTTGACAACCGTACATAATACATCTACATACCAAATCTATAACATCGGTCAATATCTAAATGTCGACCAATCAGGACCCGACCTAACACGGACATTTTGTCAAATAAAAAAAATAAACGCAGATCGCAGTACACTTTTACATAGGGACATTGGACAATGCATACATTTTGACTTATCAGAGGCCAGTCTGCAGCGGCCATTTTGCGGAGGATGTTGGCCTTTTTTCCCATCTTCAAGAACACGATTAAAATATTCAATTAAACAACATTTATTGTGGTCCATAAATCTGAGCAGAAATTGTTATAGCCTGAAATGACTTAGCAAGTGATGGGCTATGATTTAGATCTGTTCGCAAACTTAACATCGAATATCATTACTGACTACATGTATTATTTAAGCATTGAACTGTTTTTGTATGGTATTTATGATCTATTTAAATGACACAGCTTTGCAAGCAAACAACATAATGCGCGCTAGATCATAAATAGCATACAAAAACAGTTCAATACTTATATTTACGTTTTCTCTGCCTCTTATGTTCTTTTTTAACTTAATTAAAATTAAAAATGCCCGCCTGATCGACAGTCCACACAATTTCGTTCAATAGTTTGAACAGCGTATTGTCGCGTGCTGATTGGCAAACAAAGTAGTACTTTGACATTTTAACAAACACTTCAATTTTATTCCTCAATTCAGTATCAATACAATTTCATTTGATATGTCTATAGGGTGAATTAAGTTTAACAATAGAAATCTGAGCTGAAAGTTATATTTGAAATTGTTTCGATTTTCCCCCGGAACAAATTTCGCGCATGGATAAATACAGTGAACACCGTGAATCCGACCTTGACCTCCACGAGGGAGTTATTTTTGGAAGTTAATTCGAAGAATCCAGACGTGAATTTATTTTTTGATTGTATGGGAATCTGACTACAGTCGGTAAATTCTATAACACCCTCGTTATTTGACATGTCGTCAGAACCTCAAGAAAACGGTGGCTGCTAGACGCGTGAAACTGATACAGTATCGTTTGAAGTGAGTGATCTTGCGACGGAGCAGAGGCCGGCGTTACAAATGTCTGAAATGTTTATGTGTGCTGTGACTCATATCAGTAGGTCTGTAACTTATGTGTCAGTAGGTCTATATATTATGTGTATTTCCCTACATTTGTAACGAACCCCTGTTAATCAGTGCAGTGTAACAGACGTTGTTTCTAATAAATTGCATGAGTGTTAAAATTGTTTCCATTGCCGACATTGGTGATTTCAACCGATGTGCATTTTATACGATATTGCAGACAAACATTGGTCCTGTTTTTGTTGATATAAAAGAATTGTTATTTCTTTTTTCTTTTTTGCACATAAATTTATAATGACATTGTCAAGTCTCACAATGCCCAGCGATATTTCAGCAGCCATCACGTTTATTTACATTGGATATTGTAGTTCTGGTCTGTGTTGTAATTAATACGCTCCTGCGGCATGGTAATTAAAGTCCCATCAACGACACAGCTTTCAAAGAGGCTATATAATGACAATGCCATGCAAATGTAAATATACAGTATGTAACTGCAGTACACCTCTATTAATATGATACTTGTATCCCTCTGTACAACCACGCATGCTTATACATTAAATCTGTGTATGTTTCATATCTTTTTATACCATTGTAAGTCAAAGATGATAAGATAAAATAAAACAAGAGGCACAGGGGGCCTGTATCGCTCACCTGGATAATTAAGCAACCATGGGAAATTATTCTTATTACAAACTATCCATCCAATGGTACAAAAGAAGAAGTATTTTAAAGAATTAAACCTCAAATTCCCTTTTTGAGCCCCGCAACTCTTCACCCAAAGGAGCCACACCTATCATTTATACAAAATTAAGACCCCTTTGCACAAGGATATTTCAGGCCAAATTCGGATAAAATCCCTCAAATGGTACATGAGAAGGATTTTTAAGATTTCAACCTCAGTTTCCCTTTTGAGCCCCACCCTCAGCACCCAAAGGGGCCACACCCACCGTTTATACAAGATCAAGTCCTTTTTGCCCGAGGATGCTCCGGACTAAATTACGATAAAACCCCCATTATCCCTACGGTAGAAGCAGGGTTTTAAAGGTTTTACCTCCATTGCCTCTATTGGGCCCCGCCCCTCTCCGTCCAGGGGGTCCAACCCCACCATTTTAACAAGATTGATTCCCCTTTGCCCAAGGATGCTCCTAACTGAATTGGGATCCCTAAATCTATGTGGTAGAAGAAGGATTTCAAAGGTTTTACCTCTATTTCCCCTATGGGTCCCCGTCCCTCTGCCACCAGGGGGGAGGCACGCCCACCGTTTATGCAAAAGTTAGTGCCCTTGGCCGAAGGAAGTTACAGACTGAATTGGGATGAAATTACTTCATCCCTATGGTAGAAGAAGGATTCCAAAGGTTTTACCTCTATTTCCCCTATTTGTACCAGCCCATCTGCCCCAAGGGGACAAAATTGAGTCCCTTGGTGTAAGGATGCTCCAGGCCAAATTAAGTCAAAATCTACTGGGCCGTTCAGGACAAGTGGCATTTTAAAGAAAAAAGTTGACGGACGGACGGACGACGGACGTTGCGGTATGGCATAAACTCACACAATGTTCCTTCGGACCGGGTGAGCTAAATATTGAAGTTCGAACAAGTTTGGAGTTTGTGGAGTAGTAAACAAGTCTAAATATACCACAATCCCCCAAAATCAATTTCAGTGTTCGTACTCATGGCAACGGGCAATATGCCTACTCCTAACACGATTTCTCACCCGGTTGAGAAATCGTGCAGAGGCGAGAAATCGTGTTGCGAACTCAGCAATGTTAGCACGATTTCTCACCTGGGTAAGAAATCATGTCGGGTTGAGAAATCGTGCCGTAACACCCGGAACAGATTTTGAGTACAATTTATTTTTTAGGTTTCTACAATGTTAATCGTTTTTTAATATATGAAGCATAACTTGTACAATGGAAACATAGTGATGCTTATAATTATTTCACTATGATTAACAATACAGTAAAACCTCACTCCGGACACTAAGTCTAGTTGACATTTCCTGTTGTCTGCAATATTAGTGAGGAAATATAGACAACCCGAAAGTTTTGAACCCCACCGTTGTTTCCGTCTCTGCCTCTAGACTCGTTGATTGGGGCATTTTAATCCAAAATGAAATTCGTCATCCACGTCAATTTGAATGGACAAAGTCTAACGAACGGAACCTACATTCCGATTTTTCAAGATTCAATTAAACTGTGTTAACCTTGTCCTCCATGTTAGATAAAAAGCCGGACTGACCGCTCCGTTAGTTGTAGCGATTATTTAAGATCCCCGATGTACACGAGAGTACTATTTACGTGTGTGAAAAAGGGTTGGAGGAATGAAACACTGCTGGGGTGGGTCAACCGGAATACAGTTTATAAAAGACGTTTGAAAAAATGCAATTAAATCATCTCTATATTTGTAACTAAATCTGTGTCGCTTTACGTAAAACAACAACGGCTAAATCATGAGACATTTGCAGTTTTGATACAAATAAACTTTTATATTTCGATTTCTATTCGCAGACAATATTCCCCATTATGTAATTTTCTTGTGAGATGCAATAATACGTATTCTATTGTGTATTATATGGTAAACTAGTAATCGTGCAAAATAATCAGGAACCGCTTGAATACTATAACAAAATAGCACCTCCATACCTGATGCACGTGTCAACGTCGTAGCTGTTGGTTTGTGCAATGGACACGTCGATTAATACCGATAGAAACCAGTATGTACCCTTCATGGAATACAATATAGCAGATATAAATATTTCAAAATAAGAACAAGCTATATAGGAAGACTACATGCAATGACTTGTTTCTAAGCCTTTCCGGGACTTACCACATAACTGCTAATCAGGGACGGGATCACCATTCCGGATTTCGAATTTTGTGGATACATTTGGACTGAATCACGTCAGGTTACGTCAAGTTAAACAACCAAAAACGTCTCTGCTAATATTCCTCAGGTCCATATTTTTCTCTAGTTATCGATGTCGAATTCGAATTATACTTCGATATTCCCTATCTCTTTTCTATACCTCAGCGGATTGAAACATTGTTATTAAATATAATACTTCTAGAAATGTATAAGCTGTAGTATATCAATTCATAAAGAAAGCTCAATTGCTGTATTAATGTACCATTACTTCCTTTACCACCTATACCATCCTATAGCATCTGGACTGCCTATATCACCTATACCCTCTTACAGTAACTATACGTCCTATACCACCTATACCCTTCTTCATCATCTGTACTTCCTGAACCACCTATACGTTCCTTCATCACCTATACGTCATATACCACCTATACCCTCCTATATCACCTTTACTTCCTATATCACATATACCCTCCTACATCACCTATACACGTCATATACCACCTATACCCTCCAACATCACCTATACGTCCTATATCCCTTTGCCTTCCTACATCATATTTACTTCCTATTCCATCTATACCCTCCTACTTCACCTATACGTCCTTTACCACCTATACTCTTCTAGATCATCTTTACCTCTTAAACAATCTATAGCTTCCTAAACCATCTATACCCTCCTACATCGACTATACTTCCTAAATCGGCTTTACTTCAAATACCACCTATACCTATCACATACCATTTACTTCCTTTACAACCTATACCATCCTACATCACCTTTACCTACTATACCACCTATACCCTACTACATCATCTATACATACCCTCTTACACCACCTATACCCTCCTACGTCATCTATACTTCCTATACCACCTAAACCCTCCTACGTCATCTATAGTTCCTAAACCACCTATAACTTCCTATACCACCTTTACCATCCTACATCATCTTTACTTCATATACCACCTGTACTCTTCTACATCACATTTACTTCCTATACCACCTATACCCTCCTACATCACCTTTACTTTCTATACATTCCTACGTCACCTTAACTTCATATACCACCATAACTTTCTACGTCACCTTTACTTCCTATACCACCTATACTCTCCTACATCACATATACTTCCTATAACCACCAATACCCTCCTACATTATATAAACCCTCTTACACCACCTATACCCTCCTACGTCATCTATAGTTCCTAAACCACCTATAACTTCCTATACCACCTTTACCATCCTACACCATCTTTACTTCATATACCACCTATACTCTCCTACATCACATTTACTTCCTATACCACCTATACCCTCCTACATCACCTATACTTTCTATACATTCATACGTCACCTTAACTTCATATACCACCATAACTTTCTACGTCACCTTTACTTCCTATACCACCTATCCTCTCCTACATCACATATACTTCCTATAACCACCAATACCCTCCTACATTATATAATCCCTCTTACACCACCTATACCCTCCTACGTCATCTATACTTCCCATACCACCTATAACCTCCTACGTCATCTATACTTCATATACCACCTATACTTCATATACCACCTTTACCCTCCTACGTCATCTATACTTCCTATACCACATATACACTCCTACGTCATCTATACGTCATATACCACATATACTTCCTATACCACATAAACCCTCCTGAATCAGCTTTATTAACTATATCCTTCTGCATCACCTATACTCTGTTACACCACCTATACCCCCTACATCACCTTTACTTCCTATAGCCACCAACTCTCCTACATCACCTTCACTTTCTATACTTCTTACGTAACCTTTACTTCCTGTACCACATATACCCTCTAACAACACCTATACGTCATATACCACCTATACCCTCCTACATCACCTATACTTCCTATACCACCTTTACCCTCCTACATCATGTTTACTTCATATACTATCTATACCCTCCTACATCACCTTGACATCCTATACCACCTAAAGCCTCCTACATCAACTATACTTCCGACATCACCTTAACTTCCTATATCACATATACCTTCCTAAATTACCTTTACTTCCTATACCACCTATACCCTCCTACCTCACCTATACTTTCTATACATTCCTACGTCACTTTAACTTCATTTTCCACCCATATCCTCCTACATTACTTTACTCCATATACCACCTATACCCTCCTACGTCATATATACTTCCTATACCACCTATACTTCCCATACCACCTATACCCTCCTTCGTCATCTATGCTCTCTATACCACCTATACTTCATATACCACCTATACCCTCCTACGTCATCTATACTTCCAATACCACCTATACTTCCTATACCGCATATACACTCCTACGTCATCTATGCTTCCTATACCACATATACTTCCTATACCGTATATACCCTCCTACATCAGCTTTATTAACTATATCCTCCTACATCACCTATACTCTGTTACACCACCTATACCCCCTACATCACCTAATTTCCTATAACCACCAACTATCCTACATCACCTTCACTTTCTGTACCTTCTTACGTAACCTTACCTTCCTGTACCACATATACCCTCCTACATCACCTATACGTCATATACCACCTATACCCTCCTACATCACCTATACTTCCTATACCACCTTTAACATCCTACATCATGCTTACTTCATATACTATCTATACCCTCCTACATCACCTTGACCTCCTATACCACCTATAGCCTCCTACATCAACTATACTTCCGACATCACCTTTACTTCCTATACAAACACTACCCTCCTACATCACCTTTACTTCCTATACCACCTATATCTTCCTACCTCACCTTTACTTTCTATTTCCTTCCTACGTCACCTTAACTTCATTTTCCACCTATACCGTCCTACATCATATATACTTCCTATACCACCTATACTTCCTATACCACATATACCCTCCTACATCAGCTTTATTAACTATATCTTCCTACTTCACCTGTATTTTATATACCACCTATACCACCTATACTTCCTATACCACATATACCCTCCTTCATCAGCTTTATTAACTATATCTTCCTACTTCACCTGTATTTTATATACCATCTATATCTTCCAACATCCAATTTTCTTACTATACCACCTATACTTCCTATACCACCTATACCCTCCTACACCATCTTTACTTCATATACCACCTATACCCTCCTACAACACCTATACTTCCTATACCATCTAAACTTCCTATACCACCTATACCCTCCTATGTCATCTATACTTCCTATACCACATAAACCCTCCTACATCAGCTTTATTAACTGTATCCTCCTACATCACCTATACTTCCGATACCATCTATACCCTCCTACATCACATTTACTTCCAATACCACCTATACCCTCCTACATCATATTTACTTCATATACCACCGATACCCTCCTACACCACCTATACTTCCTTAACCACCTACATCCTTCTACATCAACTACAAATGTCAACTGTCTTTAGCATTTATACCCCCCTGCATTTATTTAGTTATTTTATTGAAGTAATTATGTTCATTTATTTGTTTCATTTTATTGATTTATTTAATTAATTTGTTTTCTTTATTCAATTCAATTATTTTTATTTCAGTTTATTGATTTATTAAATCATTTGTTTTATTTATTCAATTAAGTTATTAATTGATATTTGTTTTCATTTGTGGCGATTTTTGCCATTCGTGGTTTAACCATAATCACGTTCTTGTTTTCGCATAATCAGTGCGTCTAAACGGCGATTTTCATTTTATAAAATATTTGCAGTTTTATCTCTATGTGTGTATGCTTTTTCATTAATTCTATTGTGTATATTGTGGGTTTTGTTTACGTCCAGGTCGAAGTATGCGAGTCCTACGCTCGACTCGCATACTTCGACCTGGACGTAAACAAAACCCACAATATACACAATAGAATTAATGAAAAAGCATACACACATAGAGATAAAACTACAAATATTTTGTAAAATGAAAATCGCCGTTTAGACGCACTGATTATAAGCCTCTCTTCAATCCAGACTACCCTGGTGTCGTTACGAAACTGCCCATGCGTGCAGTGATAGAAGTATTTGTAGATTTAGTTGAATTCGATTCAAATATTCATATGAACAGAATGATATAAGTCTGAACATTAAATATCTAGAATATACAAATAACTAATTACTCAATTATTTTCTACTTATAATTTCACTGGCCAATTAAGGTACGTGTATAGACATGCATCCATCAATCAGCACACGACGCAGCCCAAATATTCAAATATAGATATAAGTCATTGATAAACTTCCAACCGATTATTTCATGTATTTATCTATTTTATTTGTATATTTATTTTCTTTTTAATTTCCAAACTTTGTTATACATATAACTATTTTTTTATATAAAAACATTTCAGCACTCACATATTCTTAAAATAACCTGTAAATAGCCATCGATCGTTTTCTTAAATAACAAGAAAACGCATATTCAACGCACATTCAACGCTAAATTTAAAACGCACATCAAACGGTGAACGCAAACGCAACGGAAACGCAAACGCAACGGAAACGCAACGCAAACGCAACGCAAACGCAACGCAATTTTGGTAAAGAAAAACGGTCCAGGGTCTGCAGCCCTTCATCCCAGTTTGCTTCTGACCAAATATCATCACCCTAGGCTCATTGAGAAAAAGTTGTTTCAAGTAAAATATTGACGCCGACCGGACGGGCAGAATCGCTGATAAAGCGTTATAACTTTACTATGTACGAAATTGACGGAATACAAAGAGAATGCTTGGAGTGAAGCAAAACTGTTATTTTATCTCTGTAGGGCATATACAGTGCAAGAGATCGCTATCGATCGGCTAATTAGTTACCTATTGCAATCAATGCACTTCAATACTAATACATATTATTACTATTTCATAGTTTTGTTAATTACCGCTCGGTCCCATCACAGCCAACATGGCTCCACTTCTTGCTGATCCGGATACATCTTTTAATATTTTAGTAGACTTTATTTGAACACACAAATCAGAAAACACAAGTTCTGAGCACTGTTGAGTGGTAGACAGGTCTGGGCACTGTTGAGTAGTTGTCAGCTCTGAGCACTGTTGAGTGGTTGTCGGTTCTGAGCACTGTTCATTGGTTGTCATGTCTGAGCACTGTTGAGTAGTTGTCAGTTCTGAGCACTGTTGAGTAGTTGTCAGCTCTGAGCACTGATGAGTAGTTGTCGGTTCTGAGCACTGTTGAGTAGTTGTCAGCTCTGAGCACTGTTGAGTGGTTGTCGGTTCTGAGCACTGTTGAGTGGTTGTCAGCTCTGAGCACTGTTGAGTAGTTGTCGGTTCTGAGCACTGTTGAGTGGTTGTCAGCTCTGAGCACTGTTGAGTAGTTGTCGGTTCTGAGCACTGTTGAGTGGTTGTCAGCTCTGAGCACTGTTGAGTAGTTGTCGGTTCTGAGCACTGTTGAGTGGTTGTCAGCTCTGAGCACTGTTGAGTAGTTGTCGGTTCTGAGCACTGTTGAGTGGTTGTCAGCTCTGAGCACTGTTGAGTAGTTGTCGGTTCTGAGCACTGTTGAGTGGTTGTCAGCTCTGAGCACTGTTGAGTAGTTGTCGGTTCTGAGCACTGTTGAGTGGTTGTCAGCTCTGAGCACTGTTGAGTAGTTGTCGGTTCTGAGCACTGTTGAGTGGTTGTCAGCTCTGAGCACTGTTGAGTAGTTGTCGGTTCTGAGCACTGTTGAGTGGTTGTCAGCTCTGAGCACTGTTGAGTAGTTGTCGGTTCTGAGCACTGTTGAGTGGTTGTCAGCTCTGAGCACTGTTGAGTAGTTGTCGGTTCTGAGCACTGTTGAGTGGTTGTCAGCTCTGAGCACTGTTGAGTAGTTGTCGGTTCTGAGCACTGTTGAGTGGTTGTCAGCTCTGAGCACTGTTGAGTAGTTGTCGGTTCTGAGCACTGTTGAGTGGTTGTCAGCTCTGAGCACTGTTGAGTAGTTGTCGGTTCTGAGCACTGTTGAGTGGTTGTCGGTTCTGAGCACTGTTTAGTAGTTGTCGGTTCTGAGCACTGTTGAGTAGTCGTCGGTTCTGAGCACTGTTGAGTGGTTGTCAGCTCTGAGTACTGTTGAGTGGTTGTCGGTTTTGAGCACTGATGAGTAGTTGTCGGTTCTGAGCACTGTTTAGTAGTTGTCGGTTCTGAGCACTGTTGAGTGGTTGTCAGCTCTGAGCACTGTTGAATAGTCGTCGGTTCTGAGCACTGTTGAGTAGTTGTCGGTTCTGAGCACTGTTGAGTAGTTGTCAGCTCTGAGCACTGTTGAGTGGTTGTCGGTTTTGAGCACTGATGAGTAGTTGTCGGTTCTGAGCACTGTTTAGTAGTTGTCGGTTCTGAGCACTGTTGAGTGGTTGTCAGCTCTGAGCACTGTTGAGTAGTCGTCGGTTCTGAGCACTGTTGAGTAGTTGTCGGTTCTGAGCACTGTTGAGTAGTTGTCAGCTCTGAGCACTGTTGAGTGGTTGTCGGTTTTGAGCACTGATGAGTAGTTGTCGGTTCTGAGCACTGTTTAGTAGTTGTCGGTTCTGAGCACTGTTGAGTGGTTGTCAGCTCTGAGCACTGTTGAATAGTCGTCGGTTCTGAGCACTGTTGAGTAGTTGTCGGTTCTGAGCACTGTTGAGTAGTTGTCAGCTCTGAGCACTGTTGAGTGGTTGTCGGTTTTGAGCACTGTTGAGTAGTTGTCGGTTCTGAGCACTGTTGAGTGTTATTAGCTGACAGGTGGTGGTAGTATGTGAACACGTTCCGTCAGGTAGACAGCTTTTAAAGATGTATGTGTCACCAACCGTGCCAGTCCCATACGAATTCTTCTAAAACACATTAATATAGGTCAACTTCGTCACAGACAGTATTCCATTGTGAAAATGAACACTGGCTCCGTCAGACGATTGCGATTTTGCAAATTTAGTTACAGGGATACGCACAGGTAAACACGACACCTGTCCTGATAAGGAAGAATGAGGCCAAGGAAAGGGGTGGGAAAATGGTGAACGAGGCCTGTATAGGTGAACGGGCTGTATTCGTTTAACTTGCTAACGGAGTCAGGACAGCAGTAACATCAATATAGCTACACTATCACACTGATTATGACGGAGTCTAGAATATCTACCCTGGTCTTCACTGATTTATGTGTTAATCAACCTAAAGAAATACTGAAGCATGTGTCAGGTGTGGCGACCAGCGGGAATATATTGGCTGTCATAGGACCTAGTGGTAAGTAAACGATTTGTTACCACGATATCACTTTTAGTGGTCATCGTCTACTTCATTCAAAAGTAATGTCAAGATTTTAGTTCTTAACGTGTACTTTGTACATACTAATGCTAAATGTTGAAAGTTTTGGAATAAAATCTGTTTGTTTAGCTGCTTGTTAATCACAAAGTGTATTACTATGATCAAAAAACTAGTTATTTTTGGATGCTGTGTACAGCATTCATTGCGGTCCTTGCCAAGCCTGGGCAAATCCAAACCAAACAACAGACATTCTTCTTCCGCGGAAGATCTTTAAATGCTGTGTTGATTATTTCATGGTATGATTAATGCTATAAAAGGATGAAATACATATGAAAACGATCAATAAATCAAAGAACAAATGTTAAAATTTTACGAAAAAGCGAGTTCTTATCAGTGAGCATCATAAACTACATCAATCTCAGATTACTATGCTTTTTGGACAGAATAATTTCTTCACAAAAAAAACACAACACTTTATCTCCTTACGCGAAAGATCTTTAAATAATGTGTTCATTATTTCATGATATGATCAATGCTATAATATGGTAAAAAAATATATCTGTATAAGACAAAAAAAGATCTTTAACAGTGGCGTTTTTAATCAGTGAAAGTTCCGAACTATATTTGGTTCAAATTACTACGCCTCGTATTCCAATACTCTAAAGTGTGTGTGTGTGTGTGTAAGAGTTTTCTCCCCTTGTTCATCATTGCGTAGTTTCATGCTCGCGACTTGTTGATAAAGTAGGCTGCGTGTTTTCTTTGTCTCAATGGAAAGTCTCCTAGTCAGACAGACAGACAGAGAGACATTCTTTATTTCCTCTTTTACAAGAGATTAAAGTCAATCAATACATACATATATGTTAACATTTCAAATTACATAAAGATAGCGTTCATCAATAGAAAAAGGAAGATAGTTACAATAACGTGTCAATCTCACACACCATTCTTTCTAGATTAATTGACATATTGATCATCATATTTTCCCACTCGTAGTCTTCTAGTAGCATATTCACACGATCTCCTAATAAGAAACTGCATTGGTTTTCATCCTCTATATTTGTAAATGAAATATAGGAGGGAACTTCTAAAGCATTCACCACACCATCCATCATTAAGTCACGCGTTTCAAACAATTTCGGACACTCAAGCAGAAAATGAAAAACAATATCAGCAGTAGATTTACCACAAAGTTTACATAATACAATATCGCGTTCAAATATAAATGAATATTTCATTAGCTCTATTAACTGCCACATGCATTTATGCGATTTTTGCTTGGTACTCAGTTCTAATATGGGGTTGATTCCCTGATAACTGCGTATGGCAGAATAACGACGCAATTCCGCTTTTGTAGATAGTGCATCTCTCCACTGTATATGATAGAAATCTGTAATAAATCTTTTAATAAAGCGTTTCCAGCATAATTTTGGAGGTACAAATATGTTGGTTAAAAAGTCAATTAAAAATGATTCTATATTAAACTTTTTCATGATGTTGAACACATCTGGAATAAATCCTATTTGTACAGCGGACAGTTCGCCAAACATGAACTGACATAATCTAATAATAAACAAGGACTTCCATACAAACTTTACATTTCCTAAACACAACTTATTCCAAAATAGCAGTTTTTTAATTTCTACCTCACTCCAGATGTTAAAAACTCCTAAACATTGTGAAGTTACAGCAGTTGATGACGTGTTCGGTAGTCCAATACAACGCCTACAGACATATCTATGAGCGAGTTCTAATTCTTCAACAGATTTATTGGTATAAACGTTCCAAAGTTCGCTTCCATATAGCATACATGGATAAACAACAGATTTTACTATATTAAAACTAGTTACAGCATTAAGTCCATTAGCGTGAATGCCTATACCAATAAGAGAGTTTAAACTTTTCCTTCCTTTCACACAGGACTCGGTAATACCACTGTCTGATTTTAGGTTACATGTAAAGAATATCCCAGCATAAGTTTTCTGTGTAGTACGTGGAATAGCCACTTCTCCAAGAGAACAAGATATTTTACTACGTTGCTCTGATTTCGATCGACGTGAGCGATCGAATATCATAAAAGAACTTTTAACAGAGTTATACTTAAAGCGCCACATAGCAGAATAATAATATACAATGTCCAACTGTTTTTGAAGAAGAGAAAGCGACGCGGATAAAAGTAACGTATCATCTGCTAACAATACACAGGGTATGTGTATATCTTTAACTTTTAACCCGAAATTCCGATTGTCTAGCTCAACAGCAAGATCATTGATCATTACCAGAAAACACCATGCGGATAACACTCGACCTTGACCTACCCCCTGACCTATTGGGTACGTATTACTACGTTTACCATCAAAAAACACCGATGACGTCACATTAGTAAATGAATCAAATAATAGCCTCCAAAACTTGCCATTGAAACCTAAATTGTATAATTTGTACATAAGACCGTTTAACCACACACTATTAAATGCTTTTTGATTATCAAGAAAGGCAGCGAACACTTTTGATTTTCTTTCTATATAATATGAAATAGATTCCTTTACGGTGAATGCTGCCGTGATACTTCCACAGTGGTCCCTGAAACCTTGTTGAAGCTTATGGGGAAACTGTATGACATTACACTGCTTTAAGATTCTAGAGAATAAAACCTTTTCCAGTAACTTTTGCAGGATCGGTGTAAGAGTTATGTCCCTGTAATTATCCATTAGCAATCGATCTCGCTTACCACCTTTAAAAAGAGTAATTACTATACCAAATTTGAAATGTTCAGGGTATGACTCCCTTTCTGTTATGTCATTAAAACATGCAACAATTGAGTTAAGCAAATTACAACTAACATATCTTATATGTTCTAGAACTATCCCGTCGTGTCCACCGGCTTTTCCACTATTCATATCTCTAATAGCCTGTTTGACTTCCAAAACTGTAATGGGGACGTCACAAATACCGTCATTATTGTTAAAACTATTAACGTACATACGGTCGACCATGCGTTCAATGCGTTTCTTGAACTCGTCATCAAAGTGTGGTTCATTGAGAGGACTTGATAAATTACGAAAATGTTCATACCACGCTTCTCTCAAAATATCAGAATCACGAGTAATCTTTCCATTAACCAGTAATTCATACGAGGAAGCGTTTTTACTTACATTCCTCTTTGTACGTATAGCTTTATAAAATGTTCCGGTGTCGAGTTCTGCCATTTTTTTTCAAGTTGTTCGAACTGTTCCCTTTCGTACTGTTCACGAGCGAGTTTTAATTCATTGCGAAATGATCTCTTCGCGGTTTTATAGTTTGTGTAGGTCTCATGACCTTCACCACGTGGACGACCTTCATCGATCCATAAAGACCGCATATATCTCATATTAGTATGTAGAGATTTCACATTATTATAGTTCCAATACGGTTTCAAATAATATCTGTACCGTTTTGTAGGAAACGATAACTTTGCAGCAACATTCATTATTTTAGCAATCTCAGAGATATCAGCCGGAACTTGTATTTGTTCCAATATCATATCTCATCGTTGTTTATATGTGTTTATGTGTTCTTCCGTTACTTTTTTCCAGTTAATAGCCGAATCTAGCAATGGATAATCACGTTTATGACAGTTCATTCGAAATGGAAGCTGTATCGGACGATGGTCAGACATATTTAGAAAATGGTCATCACATATATTACAGGAATCTACAAGGTCGATTGCTTCCGAATGCGACAGCAGCTGTGCCTAACTAGTTTGTAAATAGCTTCCCAATACAGTCTCTAGATAATGGCCCGATTAGTATAATACATACAAATTATTCACATTAACCAGACATTAACCGTCGTTACAATATCGAGAGAAGGAGAGAGATACACTGGGGACTTGCATAAGTCCGTGATTACACACTGGAAATAATACAATCTCATTTTAAGTTTTTGTATAATTAATCATGATATCAACAAATTGTAATAATAATATCCTACTTATTTTATTTATATTATCTATATAACAGATATTTACGTTACTTATTTTTATACCGCTAATGGTAGCCAGTAAGGGACCTATACTGTTTTAGCAATACTCTGCTTGTTATATATATTTTTATTAAAAATTATGATTAAGGGATGGGCTTTTATGACCCTTACTCAACAACATGTTCTTTATTATTTACTGCCATTCTGTACTGATATACCACTACCTTAATTCCATTATTTGAATCCTTCATACACAGCATCCCTGAGTGCTCTCGGCACTTCGATTATTTATTATTTCTATCAAAGGTTCTGGGAAAACAACATTGCTAGATGCTTTAGCCGGAAGGATTTACGTCACCTCAGGGGAGATAACTCTGAATGGATATTCGTTTGGGAAATCACAGCGTCGTCGTCTTGGTTACGTTCATCAGGATGACGTGTTTTTGTCCAATCTAACGCTATGGGAGACTCTATACGTAAGTTTTTTTATTAACAATGTAGCTTGTCTTCTTTAAAACTTTAATGAAAACCTCATTAAAGGCAAGAGCATGTGTATGTTTATGTCCGATATACTTTAGATACTTCAGATGAGTCTGGAAGATAAGTTCCAATTAAAAGTCAAACCCTTTGTCTGTATTTGAAAATGAATCAGGTTTTTTTTTTTAGTTTACAGCCGTTTTAAGTATATCAGACGCCATTTCAACAAAAAAGAAGTTAGAGCGAATTCACAGTACCGTGCGATCACTAGGACTTCAAAAGTGTCTACATACAGGTGGGAATCTAAATAAGACAGCTAAAAACTGACCGTTCAGAGAAACCATAATTAAAACTTAAAACCGATAAAACGTTGCTAGAACAGACTTTGAATAATGGAAAGATTGACAAGGAGGGCCTTGGAAAGAACTAGGAGAATGTGACCAGTTGTTCTGGAAACGTAAGCGTCTTTTTCTGCATCGACAACATCTGCCATGTAAATCAAAGTCAATTCCTAGTACTGTCACGTCTTTACATCGACAACTTGGGAACAACAAAATCACATACTCAAAGTAGCATAGTCAAAAGCATCGACATTCAAATCATGCAAAGAAATAGCATATTTCCCTGTGAGTTCCTTGAGTGTTGCATGTTGTGACGTTATCAGTAAATATCTGAATTACAATTAACAGAATGACCTAAAACAATCTTGAAGTCGTTCAAAATTATATGTAAGTCGATTGATTTAATTTTTATAACCAACGTGTTGAATATTAATGTGTATGTAGCGATATGCCTGGGTCTGATGATTTAGGTGATCCGGGTACTGAAGCGTTCTTTAACGGGGTTGAAAAAGGTATACATAAGCTGCGTGCGTCTTGCTTTGCCATACATTTGTTAATACACGAACTAAATGGCAGCAGTTGTCGAAGCAGACCCCCTGCATCGTGTCCTGGTATGTATTTCACATTTCACATTTTACGCTTAAGAGTTACTGTATCAAAAATATTGGACTATGTAAATGTGAAACACATACCAGGACACGATGCCGGACATGATGTTTTAACGTTGCGCCAAAACATATATGCTGCGGGACTCTACTCTACTCGGGGGGCCTTGGGATTTTCCGTAGTATTTGGCAGTAGGGTATAAAGACATGTCGAAAAGCCCTCGTCATTTCCGGGTCAGGTTCAAGTTAATCATGGCGGTAAAACTGCAAATTTCCCGAAAAAGTGCATGATTGGATGTATTAGACGAATGATTACACAATTAATCATGGTGGATTACTTAATTACAATTCAAACCGAAGCTATCGCCGCAGATCCATGGAAAAAATAACAAAAGTCAGTGTTGAAAATCTTCATTCGAAATTTGGCGGTACCGGTAGTGCTCTGACGAAGCTTCTTCCCTTGTGTATGTTTATGTGTGTTGTGACCCATATCAGTATAGCATATGTGTGATTGTAACGTGGCCCTGTGGTTCCTATGATATAATCAATACTCATTCTCGTGTGCGTAATAATACATACACCGTGTACATATGTGTATGTCAACAATCCGGGGGTTTCCAGTTTTGTACAACTCAAAATATACATTGTTGAAATATGTACATACATTGTTGAAATTTATACATTCCTATGACGTCACGTTGTATACAGCGCCCGAGTCTATGATAATTTCTGTACAGCACCGACTGACAGGACTGCTGGATTTTGTGTTTTCTACGTTTTTGTGTTCATTTACATACGTTTACTTTGATGACATGGTGTACATTCAATTTTGACAATAACGTTGGATAATGGATAAACGGCAATTTTGCCGTAATATTTTCAACTGCACTCGATAAGGCTGGTATGGTAATCACAGCGGGACGGGTTCGATAAATTTACATGATCTACATGTCATATGCCTGCCTAAATATTGACAGTTAGATCACAGCATACCAACTGGATTTTGTAATGATTGAAGGTAAAATCAAAATTATAAAATTACTTCGTGTGTTTGCGATTTTGTAGACACTATGCCTAGTTACCGTTGCCGTGGAGTCTACAAAAACACGAGAGAGTTCCAAAACTGCGAGCCGTTAGTGCCATATTACAGCGTTCCGGAATTAAACGGGACATCTTTGGGTATTAAATATAACTGTTGAGATAAAATGGTATTAACGAGTCCGAGTGAAATATTGTACGAGTGCATCGGGTTACGTAACTTTGCAAGTTGTGCTAAGAATAGCCGCATAGAGCAACTTTGAAGTAAGAATTATCAATAATGAGTTATGACTACATGTTTAAGAGCGAACATACAAACTAATGTGATGTTTATTCTGAAGATATGCAGCCGATTTCGTTCGTATAAGTCCTAATTTGGTCGTATCATGTCACGGTGGCCTTCAAAGTGTGGCGCGAAGCATTAACCGTATCACACATGGGGCTTGAATCCTCCCGCGGGATATATTCCGGTTAAAAGAACGCGTTTTATTTGATATTAAAGAAAAATACCATACATATAAGAATTAACTTTCTATTTATAGTTAAGTTATCGGGTGATAACTACAATGGAACTCGGGTAAATTGAATAATCGGCGACTTTTCTATTCACCCGATAACCTAAACTAAATAGAAAGCTGTAGCATCAAGTCAAAAACAACATCCTTAGAAAATAACGTTTACGAGTTACATCAATCAAATTGCAAAAATGTATACTCAAGAATATTCACAAACTCGTTGTTTGCTACAAAATAAACCCTCTACATCAAGATGTTTGGACTTGTCTCAGCTTTGCTAAACGTATTTTGACTTGTCTGAGATTGTCTGACTTCGAGCACGACATTGATCTTGATCTTGAACCTGAACTTTGACCCGTCGACCTTAATCATAACCTTAACATATTCTCATGACCGTGACCTTCGACCTTCACATCAAAACATCCTTATGATCAAGGGAACGAAAATCATCATCATACTCCTTTAAAACCGTCCTCTTTACCAATATATTTTGTACCGCTTTGCAGTTATAGAATGTGAGTCAATGTGTATTGTTAGATAAGATGTAGGTATATCTTTTCTATATGTGTTAGACTAAATCTAGAATAGCTAGCAAGATGGTTTACTGGTTACTGTACGTCGAAAAGTGGGAGGTTTGGTTTGGTTTAGTATTGTTTATTGTCCTATAAACAGCTATGGTGTTAAATATTTAAGATCGGACTCCCCTGTGTGTAAGATGCTTGCGTGTAGTGTATGCGTGTGTGTTTTGGGAGGCTGCGATATGTTCGAATTCGTGTTTGTCTCCTTGTGATAGCGCGGAACTGATGCCGAAAAAAGTTGGAGGTTTTGTTGTTAAAAACCATAGAGATAGATAATGGTTTGTTTTATCAAACATGTTCGTTGTACGGTTTTTGCAATAATTAAAATAAAGAAGATGATTGTTTGGAATTAAAATTCTGCAAAATTGCCCGGTACATTGACCCTTTTCCCTTGCCACCCGCAGGGTATGCTTATAACCATCTTCTATTAAATGAAAACGTCGTTCATAAATGACGTCATCATTAAATTATTGACATTGATAATATGGACATGTTTACTCTCCTGGCACTTTGTAGATATTATATATGCATGTATGACGAATATTTAGTTTTCTTCTAGTATTTTTTTCGCGATAATTTTTCACGTATATCCGCTGATGTTAATACATGTTTTATCAGATACACGTTATCTGTGATCGCTGTTCTTTTCTGGGTTTTTTTTTTTGGCGTAGGTGATGTGTAAGCCCAGTTATATGAATAGGTACTGGCTTCCATCTAACTAGACCTATTTTTCCTCTTATATTTATGTGATGTATGGGTTTTTTCAATTTCAGTTATTGGAGACATTTTCACTCGTGGTTTATCAGGCGGAGAGAAGAAGAGGGCTAGCATCGCGTGTGAACTTCTCCGAGACCCAGATATACTCCTGGTAGACGTGAGTTAACACAAAATAGATTATACACATGATAAAAAGGGTCTTGTTTGGGTAATATTTCAAAGGAAGGTAAACATATAGGAAACTTTACATCGTGATAAAGGATAAATGTAAGATACTCGCAGGTTATTGCACCTATGAAATGTGGTATTAAATAAGGCTGTGTTTTCCCTCTAGAAGCCAAAATATGGAAAAACCAAAATAATCCAAACTACTGTTGAAACAGAAGGGGATGCACATAAAACTTGTTTATTGTATGAATTTCAAACATTAAAGGAATATTGGTTACTTTCAAATTAATAACGACTAAAGTGTGTATATTATAACTATGCCATCACTAAAAAAAAGACAATTTTATCCACCAAAGCTACGGTAAACTTTGGGAACTACGAAAAATACTATTTCACCATAGGGAAAATGCTTGTGGTCGTATCTATGAAATATGGCTATAGATATAAATAAAGAAAATAAACATATGTTTTTGCTATGTTTGTTATATCTTAATATTTGCATATTGATGCCATGCGCACCTTTATTTTTATTTGCTTATTAACAGACAGCAGTGAAGATGGACGGTGACACAGTTATTACAACTAGTATTCATGACACAATTGTGCGCTCTCACCAATTATTGTAATCATATTCCGTTATTAAGGCGTTATACACTCTGTAGTAGATGATTCAAATATTTTAACAGGAACCGACTTCCGGTTTAGACTCCAGCACTGCACACAAACTGATGATACAGCTGAAGAACTACGCCACAGAGTATGACAAGACGATAGTGACCACGATACACCAGCCCTCCAGCCAAGTCTTTCATATGTTCTCCACCTTACTGCTCCTAGTGGAAGGACAGGTATATACAGTAATGTTTAGGTTGAACTACATGTAATAATGGTAATGTTTTAAACATTGTTTTTGTTCCGTTGTTGTTATTTAATACCATTATGCTATTTGTTAAGATTTTAAGCAATAAAAACAATTAAGTAGCGAGCATTTCTTTTTGTAAGAACTTTCCATAATGAAAAGTTAATCAATTATGATATTGATGTAAAATTCCTGAATTAATTGATTTCAATACGTAAAAACAAACAAACGTCTGTAAATTACAATTTGTATGTACACTTAAAGTAAATTGTCATAAACCTTGTTTTATCGTTTCTGAACAGGTTGTTTACTTAGGCTCTGCGAGTTCTGCGCTTGACTATTTGACAATTTTAGAAATACCATTTGAGGACGAATACACCCCAGCCGATATACTGTGTATGTGGAGAAATTTTATTAATTAATTGTTTCATTGCAATATTTTTTTTTTTTTTTTTACTCAGAGTTGGCTCTTCACTTTGGTTGTCTAATTATTACAATTATTATAATAAGGCATTACAATTCTTAAATATATATTTTTGTTAGTATGTGAGTAGTTAGTATGCATGTGGTTGTTAATTTATTATTATTATTGTCCCTGCTCTCTATCGTATAGATCTATATGGTGTTTGCCACCGAGCCATTCGTCATTGTACTTCTTTTTCTTTCCTTTTTTTTATTTTTCATTATCAGAATTTTCCCTTTTTAAAGTCATATTATTTATTTTTCAACAAGTATCCACACTTAACTCGTATATCTCATTCTTCTTCGATGTTATACCATTAACATCACATCCTTACTCTCTATCTGGACATATTCTTGCATTCCCTTTCACACTCACCTTGTTAAATATGCTGGTAGTGATGTTATACTATTGTTATTATTTTTAAGTTGTATAAAATTAAACCTGTAGTTTATATAAGATGATAAAAGAAATAATAAATAAATACATATAGGTTAATTAAATAAATAGTGTTCTGGTCGAGATACTGTTGGACGTTTCAAATTTCCCGCTCAAACGTGCAGGGCATCGCCCGTGTATTTTTGTTCGAGACCCCGCGTTATATCAGCCATTAAGCATGCTATGTGACTCCGGTCAAGTAACCGTGTCCGATGGATCCCGTTATTCTTACGGTACCACCTTGGGATTTTCTGGTGTTAGAAATATGTTATGAACCTGGTGTCTAGTATTTCTTAATAAGTTACTTTCAATAGAGCAGAATTGGCTATAAAAATGTCAACGAGTTCACATTCATATTTCAAAACAGCAATGATCATGAAACTGAGTTGAGTAAACGTTTTATTTGTATTTGTACTTATGCTAACTATCAAACATTTATAAAATGTCCGAACAGAAATTTTCGACGAATTATTGTTCACATGCAATAGTTTGACAAAAAATGACAATATTCACAACGAAGATATTAAAATTTAAAATTAAAAATTAATAAATTTTTTTGGTAAAAAATTAAAAACAAAATCTTTTTGTTCGATGGCCGATACCAATACTTTAGTAATCAAGACATTTCCCAACTTGTGCCGTGAAAGATGTCTCTTTCTTTCAACTACACGTAGTTTACTTTAGATAATTTCTAATTGCAGTGGATGCTGTGACGTCACACGGTGACACAATCAATATCATAAAACAAGGAGGCTTAGAAAAAAGGTAAGTACATCATGTAAGTGATCAAATCAATTACTCTATCCACATGGAAAACTGCGTATAACATTGAAGTTATCATAAAGACTTAACTGTGTGTGATGTAGTTTTTGTTGATCTCTACAGATACAACACCAGTCGTCGACCTTCCCAATGTCGAAAGCTTCAAGGCGTGGACACTCATAGTAATGATAGTAAGTAGCAACACCCAGAGTACATTTGTGTTAAAATTATCATCAAAAGCTATTATTTTTAGGTGATATTTATTAAACTCGTTAAAGGTCGTTTCGTAGTAATCTTTAATGAAACAGGAATTTTGTTTGGTATTTTGCTGAGAAAACATATACATGTATAACCTGAATGATGTAACAGATACAGGCATGTCTGGATCTGCTGTTGTGGAGATTGTCGCTGATGAAGAGGAGACAACTCATCGATGGCCCTCGTCATTCTGGACTCAGCTAGCAGTTCTAAACTGGAGATCTTTCAAACAAGCGAAAGGGAACATTACCTTGCTTGATGTTGCTGTTCCAGCTGTTTTGGCTGTCACCGTGTCACTTATTTTCTTCCGCATTGGGAACATAGAAACGTCTGCTCGAGACAAATTCGGTTTGGTATGTATTGCATGATAAAAATTATTAAGGAATTTTCCGTGGATACTGTCTGTGAATCCGTGCCCCTTTTTTGTTTTGTTTTTCTGCCGTACCCACTCCTTTTTCTGTTGTTTTTCTGCAGTACCCACTCCTTTTTCTGTTGTTTTTCTGCAGTACCAACTCCCTTTTCTGTTGTTTTTCTGCAGTTCCCCCTCCTTTTTCTGTTGTTTTTCTGCAGTACCCACTCCCTTTTCTGTTGTTTTTCTGCAGTACCAACTCCCTTTTCTGTTGTTTTTCTGCAGTTCCCCCTCCTTTTTCTGTTGTTTTTCTGCAGTACCCACCCCATTTTCTGTTGTTTTTCTGCAGTACCCACTCCTTTTTCTGTTGTTTTTTCTGCAGTACCCACTCCTTTTTCTGTTGTTTTTTCTGCAGTACCAACTCCCTTTTCTGTTGTTTTTCTGCAGTTCCCCCTCCTTTTTCTGTTGTTTTTCTGCAGTACCCACCCCTTTTCCTGTTGTTTTTCTGCAGTACCCACTCCTTTTTCTGTTGTTTTTTCTGCAGTACCCACTCCTTTTTCTGTTGTTTTTCTGCAGTACCAACTCCCTTTTCTTTTGTTTTTCTGCAGTTCCCACTCCTTTTTCTGTTGTTTTTCTGCAGTCCCCACCCCTTTTTCTGTTGTTTTTCTGCCGTACCCACTCCTTTTTCTGTTGTTATTCTGCCGTACCCACTCCTTTTTCTGTTGTTTTTCTGCAGTACCCCCCCCTTTTTCTGTTGTTTTTCTGCAGTACCCACTCCCTTTTCTGTTGTTTTTCTGCAGTACCAACTCCCTTTTCTTTTGTTTTTCTGCAGTTCCCACTCCTTTTTCTGTTGTTTTTCTGCCGTACCCACTCCTTTTTCTGTTGTTTTTCTGCCGTACCCACTCCTTTTTCTGTTGTTATTCTGCCGTACCCACTCCTTTTTCTGTTGTTTTTCTGCAGTACCCCCCCCTTTTTCTGTTGTTTTTCTGCAGTACCCACTCCCTTTTCTGTTGTTTTTCTGCAGTTCCCCCTCCTTTTTCTGTTGTTTTTCTGCAGTTCCCACTCCTTTTTCTGTTGTTTTTCTGCAGTACCCACCCCTTTTTCTGTTGTTTTTCTGCAGTACCCACTCCCTTTTCTGTTGTTTTTCTGCAGTTCCCCCTCCTTTTTCTGTTGTTTTTCTGCAGTACCCACCCCTTTTCCTGTTGTTTTTCTGCAGTACCCACTCCTTTTTCTGTTGTTTTTCTGCCGTACCCACCCCTTTTCTGTTGTTTTTCTGCAGTACACACTCCTTTTTCTGGTTTCAATATGTGTAACTGTTACATTTGACTGTTTCTTTAATTTCTTAGTTGCATCAATCAGTTTGGAATTCTAATTAATAGCGAATGTAATACTGGATGTTCTCCAAATAACAACGACAGTGATCACAGTTTACATGCATGCTGTCATGATACCATAAAACACACTTGCACCTTTATACGGTTGGGTTTCAGATCTTTTTCTTGCTCCTCATGTCAATCGTAAAACATTTAACACGAAATAAAGTAGTTAAAGCTTCAATCTGTCTGGTTTTTAAAATGGTGAGATGTAAGAATCGTAAAAAGGCTTAACCAACTTTTGGCTGGAGGAACGGGTTATTATTAAAGGTGTTACACGGGGACGGTTTTTTTTCCAATAGCTAATATAAAATTCGTTTCGTGAACACACGGATGTTAATATGCGCATAAAAGATTAAATTGGTTTCGTGTGTTCTGATATATCATTAAACAACCATTGTATCATAATAGCATATATCAATTATCAAATTCAAGCAAATTACGTACTGTTTACCTCAAATCATAACATTGCTATTACAATATGTACCTTGTTTTCAATTAGTATATTACTGTAATCATTATATGAATTTCTGCGGTATAGGAGTTATGATCCTAAAAGTTGTTAACACAGAGTATGTTCACTTTTCGTTTGTGGTTTGTTCACATAACATTGCAGGCCCAAACTAACACCCTCAGCGACCCATCCCTTTGCAATAACGAAAATAACTATTTAACAAAACATATTATAAAAATAATTTTTAGTTTTATTATGACTTCAAGCTGTGCTTGATAAGATGACGCTTTACAAACTGCTTCACATGACTGTGGCTGATACGTTACGTGACGTAATCCTTTAGCTGGGTTTAAATTTGAAATGAGGAGTTTCTAAAGCGTCAATGTATGTTCATTAATGATATGCACATTAAAGCAAAGCAATACACATATGATTTAGAAGACTGCTTCTCTTTACAAAAATAGATTTCATACCGATTCCAACAGCCATGTTATACCATGAACCATAGTACTCCGCTCAAACTTTATATATATTCATTTTGATACAAAAAAACATGTTGTTTACAGTTTTTGTTTATCTTTCATAGGTTTTCTTCACATTTGTTTTCATGGGATATGAGATCTCCTTAGCAACAGTTAGAGGCTGTAAGTATACGAGTAGCTAACATTTAAATTGTGGTAACCGTTATACTAATGAAATGGCTTCGGTAGTATATGTACAATTTAATCATGTCAATTCAAAATGAAGGAGCGTCTTCGTATCAATATACGGTTGGTCATTATTTTCGAGTAAATTTTGTGAAATATGAAGAGGGCCAAGAGGAAATTTACTCAGGATGAAATTGATAGATTGATGAACATTTTGAATTTGGTAGCAGAATATTGGCAAAACTCTTAGTAATTTCCTGGTGAAATTGTTTGATACATAATATTAGGGTCCTTCAGATTAATTTTCAGGTATATTGACGACGTAGAACTTTTACGGATGAAACAAATATTGACCACGTCAACCTTATATATCCTAACGAACTAGTATCAAGGACACACCATTTTCTTTTTCAACAACCGACCATTGCTTCCAACGTGACAAACAGTGGCGACTTAATATTAAAGGGGAAGATTTGGATTTTCCGATCGTGTTCTTTCTATTTCTTGATACATGTAGTAAGGATAGTAACATCTTGTTTTCTGTTGCACGCGAATCGATATTCAAAAGCCTGGATAAATGTGACATGGTAGTTTTATTGCAGAAAATGTATGTAAATGTTAAGCAAGAAGCATTTAAAATTATACAAAAAGTGTTGTGTTGAAATGAGGATTTCCGCAGCTGATACGACTTGGCATGTAGTGCCCTCGAGACTAGTGGTTGTACCTGAACAAGTAATTTCATTGAATTCACGATTAAATCGGACATTTAGTAGTAGTAACTTGACACGAGAATACAAAAGTTATGGCATTTGAATTGCAGTTTTAATAAGTTTTAATTTTAAAAAATACGCCATCAAAGAAGCCGATATGAAACAAGATGAACATAACAGCAATTTTGTAAAGGCTTCAAGTCAGAAATGCATATCACATAACCACTAAATCAGTAATAGCAGTTGTAGGTAGGGGTACACAGTTTAATCTTTATAATACTGCAATATGGACATTCAATGGTATGTATAAATAAAATCCTAACAGTATTTATTGAAGAGTTGCATCCCTTTTATACTAAAACTTATCATTTTCTGTGTGTTGAAGTGGATGCTGAGAGAGGCGTGGTGTATAAGGAAAGGACCGCGGATATCTACAGACTGTCGGCCTACTACCTGTCTAAGATGATCAGTGAGATACCAGTGTTGTTGATCAACCCAGTCGTGATGGTTACCATTATTTACTGGGTTGCTGGCCTGGGTGGGGTGGATGGTTACGTCGTTTATCTCAGTATCGCGATACTTTACAACCTACTGATGCAGGTAGTCATAAAACATCAGCAAATAAACATATGCATCCAACGGTAAAACAAAACACTCATATGGACTTGTTGCATTATTTATATTTCTGCAGCTGATGTTAAATAAAACCTGTTGTATGACTTCGACGTCTTATATTAACTAAATATTGATATAAGTATTGTTTCAAAGTATATCAATACTACTTTTAATCACTAGGTTAGAAGTATCCTGATCATGTTTCATTGATATAGAGTGTCTGTCGTTTTGATTTCGATATGACATTTTTGTTACAGAGTGTTGCCCTTGTCATTGGATTATTCAGTTCTGACATCCGGTTTAATATGGTGATCGTACATTTGTTTCTGGATGCGGGTCTTTCCTTAGGTATTTATCAAAAGTGTGCTTTTATTTGTAGAATTGTTCTGAATTAGTCTGCGTCGACTTACTGTCAATATTATTCTGACTCGTTCACTAGTATGCGCACTGCATGAAAATTATTCCAATAGGTAGCAAAATATAAAATCAGTTTTAGATGGGAACTGTTTAAATATTATACTACCTTACCGCACTATTACAAAAAAAAAATCCAAAATTTAAGTCCCTTGTTCAATATCTACTAATAATATAGACTATGATTTGCAGATAGTTATATAATAGATGGAAAATCATCCCGCACATGTTTATTTTCACCAGTTTAAGAATAAAAAGACACAATGATTACCTTTCTAGGATGAAGAAATTTCATTCCCAGAGCTTAGAACTGTTTTCGGTTTGTTCGCAGAAAATCCCTCAAACTACATTTCTGTTGCTTAAAATGACGCTCAAAAATGAGTTCATGCTTCACAATAACATAAAGGATAAGAAAATTAAAAATTAAACTCAACATTAGAAATTGAGAGATGTATCGGAAACTAAAAGATTGATAAGTATGGAAATTGAAGCATTTTTTTTTTCAGGGGGAGTATATTCTGTTAATCCCCCGGAGTGGTTATGGTGGGGAAAATATCTGGCCTTTTCCCACTACCCCTCGGCCGCTACACTGACGTACCTAATGGCGGACATGCACCCTGTGTGGTAGGTTAAGCCAGTATGTTGTATTTCTGCTTTGAAAACTGTCAACTGTCTTCCTTCGAATATTAATAATATGAAATAAGTGTTTATCACACATTCCGTATTCTTTTTATCATCAGAAGTAACAACAGCGTTTTCTATAATTTTATTTCATCATTGAAAATCTCAAACGGTCTGATGTGGATTTAATATTTTCAGGGTTGAAAAGTGTTAACACCAATCGCTTTGAAGCATGAAATATTTGTTTATTCGATATTAGATTCCACCGAGTGAAATCAGTTATTGTATGTAAATGTATTTTAATTGAGATCTAAGTAAAAGGGTAGACTGTTATCTCACTTCTATAGCTTTGTTTTATCTGTTACTTATCAATCTCGTTACTTATCAATCTCCTTTTGCAAAATGTTCTCCAGATTTTTGGAGATGAAAAGTACATGTTATTATAATCCAGAGTTTTGTTGGTAATGAAAATGAAAAGTGATTCATTTGAAATTTGCCCAAAATAGAACTAAACTTGCAATTTTTGTTTATTTATTTGTTTAAATTGTAGGTGTAACCAAACCAGTGTTGACATTTACCCGCAATGCATTGATAATGGGAACCTAACTCTAACCTCACGTGATGTACTAGATGGATTAGGAATTGAACTGCCGGTGTATTTCTATGTAATAACAATGGTAATTGCGTTTTGTGTTTTTCGTACCAGTGGTTACTTTGTGTTACGGTTGAAAAAAAATTGAAATCAATTCTAATGTCAATCACTGAACACTTCATGTGTGCGGTTGTTATGTTAAAGGTTCTCATAATGTACTAGCGTTTACCTTGGAAATCTAGAAAACCTCCGTAAGCATGCACGTTACATCAGGAACAGATCTCTCATGAAAAATGAAAACAAACTACTTGTTAAATTTTGAAATGTATATATATATATATATAGACGAAGTAAAGGAAACAATAATTACAGTACTTGTATGACGACAGGAAGTTTTAAGCACTTCAGCTTGTAACTGTCTCTCAACCTACACTTCCTTAAGGGTTCTTGTCACATTGCCGGCAAACACTAAAGAACGCCACTTCACGGTTTTGTACATACAAAAACCTCCCCTTATGTATTTGCGTTTCGAAAACAACAACTGTTGACCATGTTGAATCCTGGTCTGACTTTGCTGCAGTCTTACAGTCAGCACAACGTTTTTTAAGAGAGTGGATCCTGAATGAGAGTATACAAAAATCTATAAATAGTAACGACGAATGTTATCTTGACATTAGTATCTTTAAACACAAACAGGTTCTAGATAATCTCGTGCATGACCAATATTTGAAGTTTGATAAAAATCAATGGAATGCTATATTTCCTCCACGACATCGTCTCGAAGGGATACAACTTCTTTAGTTACTTCATATGTAATAAGCAGACAGAATATTTAAACAATCAATCATATAATGTTCAAAAGCCCGAAATCTATTATCTGTGATATCTAGTCGCGTGTCGCGTTTGAAGATCATTCCTGTCCTGGTAGGTATTGTTCATCTTCATCGTTAAGGAAATACTTCGTGTTCGACCCTGAAAACAAAAATGGTACTTTGTAGATTCGATACAAGTATTAATCAGTAACATTACATAAGCATCGGTGCTGCTGCACATTGTATATCATGTTCTGTATTCTATATACTACATACGTCCTCATTTAAGCGCGGTATCTGTCTTTGTATATTGTACATGTTTACCAGGTTTCATAAAAGTCCTAACCTGAGTCGATGTATATTTTACCAAGTTTCATCAAAATCTAACGAAATCTAAGCAAGCTTTCCTACGAAAACCGAAGTGTGGATGGACAGACGGACGCTCGGCATACCGTAAAAGGTCGTGTTCATTTTTTTACTCGGGTTTGAAAAATACAACATCAGGGTTCTAGACAAAGATCATCTTCGATACTCTAGGGGTAACAGTCACTTACGCTCTATACGCTCAAGGATTATACAAAGCGAAAAGACGAAATAAGGCCAAAACGCCAAAGCGCCAAAGCGAAAAGAAGAAACAACGCCAAAGCGCCAAAGCTAAATAACGAAATAACGCCAAAAGGAGGGAGATATACTTTGAAACAATACCATTAAACTTTTCGCTTTGGCGTTATTATCACTTCTGTTTGGCGTTATTTCGTTATTTCGCTTTGGCGGGTTTTCGTCTTTTCGTTATTTAGTTTTGACGCTTTGGCGTTATTTCGTCTTTTCGCTTTGGCGCTTTGGCCTTATTTCGTTATTTCGTTATTTCGCTTGGCGTTATTTCGTTATTTCGTTATTTCGCTTGGCGTTATTTTGCGGGCGACAAAGCGAAAAGACGAAATGTCATATTTCAGCCATCATACCTTTATCATGTTAATATCAAACACTAGCATCAGGATTCAATTAAAAATGATTTTATATCAATGCTAACCGACGTTTTTCTCAAAAATAAAGTTCGGTCCGTGATATTTACAAAACCGAAATGGTGTCGAACGTAGAACGTTCTCACAAACAACTTGGCTATGACAAACAATATAGCAAGAAGAATTGTTCAATGTTTTGACAAATGTGGTCATGTTGCATATAAATTACGTTGGATACCGGTCTTGGACCTTTACTTTTTCAGGGGTCTCTATCTAAATATTTCTTGGTTTTCTTCTTCTTGTTTATTAGTTAAATGCCCGAGTGGAATGAATAATTAATGTATTCATTAAAATTTTGGTAATTCATTTATTTCAATGTTCTTAAAAAAATATTATCCTTGTTTGGTTTCCATTATATATGCTACCGTTACTACCTGCTAGTTTATCATGCAAAAACAAATTATCGGAATAGACTTTCTAAATATAAAATGAAAATGTGACAACACGACTAAGTGGTTCTGTCAGTGAGCAGAATATGATCATCTCCTAGTAGAGTAACTCATATAATTTTAACGGAAAACTCAAGTGCAATATGTATTTAATTTTGTCGTTAAAATGATAAAGTTACATGTACGATAAACGCGACCAATCATTGATCAAATGCTTATTTACATGCATGTTTTTAATGTGCTTACGTCCATTTACTGACCTAACTTTCTATTTTTGACTCACACGATAGATGCAGTATATAGATATATGTGCACAAAAAATAATTTAAGTCAAACGCAGGTGGTGTCACGTGCGCTGGTGACAGCGCCCTATGATCGGCCTCTGATTTTCGTAACAAACACATAATACACGATTACAAACATTTCAAAAATTAGTACGATTTTACATAAAATGTGTCCAGCCATGAATGGCTTACTGGAGATGTTAAAAAAATATACTTTTATAATATGTATTAAATTATTATGAAATTCTACGTGCATTTAGGATGAGAGACACGCCTCTTAACAAAGACCATGTGATTCCCCATCCTGTAAATCTGTAATATCAATTTAGTGCTGCATGGGTGGATCGCAGCTTATAATTACATTTGTTCATTCGTTCATGACATTTTTCGTTTCCACCTCAATACAGAGTATCCTAGCACGTGTAGTAAGCACGTGACAAAAACAATGGTTCCTATATAACAGTATATGGGAAGGTCTATCCCAACACTATCCAGTATGTCACGTGACGTCAGGACAACAGTGGTATTATCACGGCATTGCGGGTACATCGTCACACTCGTCTGATTGCACCTGAAATAGTATGTGAAACATTTCACTGACTAAGATTGTAATAAAAGAACTCGGAGACCAAAATGGCCTTCATCCTAATCATGTTATTTACGTGAGCGTTATCATTGAAAACATGTTGGAGATCAGATGCTATTACATGACAGAAACTCCAGTGTGTCTAGCATCCTAACTGATACACTCTAGTGTGGACTTGGATCTCATGCCCCTCTTTATATCAACACAGCAACCTTATTCTCTAATATTTGTTTTTGCATTTTTTTCCCTACATGTACGATGTTTCTTTTTCGCACAATTTCATTGCAAATATGATTTTTGTTTGTAAGGCTATTGGGATAGAAAAGGACGTGTAAGTTTTAATATAAAACACATCGAGGTATCAATAAAGTGGGTACAAGCCCTAATATTTTGTGAAAGAAGCGTCTAGCTGCATTATATTAGATTGTCTCTCCTTAATATAGATGTATGCATCTATAATCGAAATTATAAAGGCTCGTGTTTTCTATATAAAGTAAGCGTTCTATAGACGGGGGCTTATCTCACCCATCAGCCACCACATTAATCTAAATTACAGACATCGGCAATATATATCTAGGCAGTATGAAGGCTTACTTACCAAATCGGATCAATATCTCTAAAAAGATAGGAGACTGTTGCTGCGTAAGGGTAGTGGAGGATTGAAATGTATTTACTCCACCTCAGCCAGGTCGGAGGATGTGTATTGTAAAATCCTCCTATAGCATACAATGGTATGAAAAAGAAAACATATAAGCATACATGTTATATGATCATCATGAAAAGTCACTGTCAAGTCCTATAAAATTGTACCTTAATTTCTTGCCTATTGCCCGCTGGCTGTTTTGTGCGCAATCTGATACGAAAATGCGGGCTTTGTGATATTTTTAATAGCCAATGTCGATACATCTTAATTAAATTGAAAAACACAACAAATTATAGAATTAAGCTTATCCTAAATTCCTCAAAAAGACTTTTTCGTTTGAGAAGGTTTTTGTTGTAAAAATAAACACGAAAGAAGATCTAAATAAAAAACATTGTTTACTAACATTATTACATTTTCAGATTAATGTTGGATGCTGTGTAACAGACAATACCGGGGAGGGCAATACGCTACGATATGACATATTCTAATGTAAGAGTATATTTACATTATTATATATGTGTCACCTACAAAATATATTATTTATTCAAGCACATTGATATGTGCACGCTTTTAAAAACATTAAACACAAATAGTGTATTCAAAAGAACCCAAACGTGAAAAGGGAGGTAACTACGACATGCTAATTACGTCACTGGGAGAGCTTGTATGTTGTTTTTGTCATGGCATCCTATGCAAGAACAATTTAGATTTATATTCAAAATATTTTACACAATGAATGTACATATTTATCACATTAGTAAACAGATCCTGTATAGAATTGGGTTCATGTGAAGTCGTATTGTAGGTTTACTTTGGTGTTCACTGATTGGTCGAAAATGATGTTAAAACGACTTATTAATCTTCATTTTTGAGCTACGGTGATAAGAACGTGACTATTTTTCGTCCAGAGGAAGATTGTAAATTTGACTTACTGTGGACAACCAGAGGCTTTGTATAAAATGTCAATGGTTGATATTTTATCTAGCATGAACTTGCAACACAGGTACATATGTATATACATGTATGTACATATTGTAAATTTAGGCTATTTAAGAGAGACATTGTTTATATATATATAAAATACATCTAATGTCATTTGTATGCTGTAGCTAGGCAACAACAAACGAGAACTAAAGCATTACTTTCTCGATAATTTCGATTATTTTTATGTTGTTTAGTGCTATTCAGAATCAATGTGAAAGACCAACTTCACTCAGTTTTTATTTTATCAATGAATCCTATATCGATATCAACATTTGAAGCGGACAGAAAACCTCAATACCTCATTTGCCATGGTGTTAAAACGTTGACAACTGGTTAACATTCACACTAAAGAGAGTACACTCTTTATTAATTTGTATTGTTAATAGCTTCGTCGAATAACTAACACTTGCCTATCAATGTTCCACCCAGAATACACACATCCATTAGGCGGAATCCGAGCTTTATATCGAGAAACCAGATTCCAATGCAGCTTGCCACACCCTGAAACGTCAACCAATAACATTCAATACATCTATTGTACAAGTAAACATTCTATTTTAGAAGACACCAACCATAATTCAATGTTATATTACACAAAAAACTCTTCGTAAACAATGGCATTACTTTAATATGTTCGATATACATTGTACATTCCGAATGCTCCAGATGTTAATACCTTTGGTTAGATGGAAGAGGAGGTGAGGATATTTAGTAATTTCAGGTTTCAGACATTATACAAATCTGAATTCGTGAGACATAGCAGGTTTGTATCACTGAATTTGTGAGACATAGCATGTTTTTATCACTGAATTTGTGAGACATAGCAGGTTTTTATCACTGAATTCGTGAGACATAGCAGGTTTTTATCACGAGCTGATACATATTTCAGTGTCAACCATGAATGCTCACCATAACTTGGGTGACAATATACTTCCTTAGATTTAACTGTTGACATCACGACAGGTACCCGATGTTATACTTTGAAAGCTTTACCATACTTTTTAATGTCTCTTCTTTTCCTGTTGTCTTTGTTTTGATGTCTCCTCATCTCCTTTTGTTGTCTTTGCTTTGGTGTCTCCCCATTCTTGTTGTTGTCTTTGTTTTGATTCCTCACTTCCTGTTTTTGCCTTTGGCCATAAGGCACAGGGTCATGATATTTGGCCAGTAGGTATCTTGGATGGAGTGCTATAAAGTTTCCTCATTAAAATGATCTTGACCTACTTTCAAGGTCACAGTGGTCAAATATGTTAAAAACTTCAAACAACGATATCCTAAAAAGCATTTTGCCTAGAGTCATGATACATGGGTATGTTATGTAGACCAGCTGTGAATCGTTTTCTTTATTACAGTAATGAGGTCAAATGTCAACTTTAAGCGCTTGCCGGAGTCAAAGGTCAACATGGGTTAGAAGTTTTAAAATTTGAAATTTCAAACAACAATATCTTAAAAGATGTTAAAATGTCTTGTGTTCTAGTTACAAAATTTTGTCCGAAGTTACCTGTATGTCAGTTTCATGTAACAACAGAAACAGGTGAGCCATACAGGCCCTCTGGGCTTCTTGTTTGTCTTGGTATTGTATTTTGTTTCTGGTGATTCCTTACTTCCTGTTTTTGCCTTTGTTTTATTTTCTCCTCATCTCCTTTTTTTGTCTTTGTTTTGTTGTCTCCCTATCTCCTGCTATTGTCTTTTTGTTGCTGTGTCGATCTAATGTTCTTGTCTTTGTTTTGGTGTCTCCTCATCTTCTGCTGTTGTTTTTGTATTGTTATCTCCCTATCTCATGCTATTGTCTTTTTGTTGCTGTGTCGATCTAATGTTCTTGTCTTTGTTTTGGTGTCTCCCCAATTCTTGTTGTTGTCTTTGTTTTGGTGATTCCTTACTTCCTGTTTTAGCCTTTGCTATATTTTCTCCTCATCTCCTTTTTTTGTCTTTGTATTGTTATCTCCCTATCTCCTGCTATTGTCTTTTTGTTGCTGTGTCGATCTAATGTTCTTGTCTTTGTTTTGGTGTCTCCTAATCTCCTGCTGTTGTCTTTGTATTGTTATCTCCCTATCTCCTGCTATTTTCTTTTTGTTGCTGTGTCGATCTAATGTTCTTGTCTTTGTTTTGGTGTCTCCTTATCTCCTGCTGTTGTCTTTGTTTTGTTGTCTCCCTATCTCCTGCTTTTGTCTTTTTGTTGCTGTCTGCTCATCTCTTTTTTGTTGTCTTTGTTTAAGTGTCCCCCTTTTCCTGTTGTCTTTGTTTTTGAGTATCCTCATTTCCTGCTATTCTATTTGTTTTGGGGTCTCCTAATCGGCTTTTATTGTCTTTGCTTTGTTGTCTCCTTATCTCCTGCTATTGTCTTTGTTTTGGTAAGAATGCTATATCCCTCGGTCCGGATCAGAACGGTTTGTTGATTAGTTACTCCCTTGTTATTGTATACCCTACACAATGGCGGCGCTCAGGTGGGAAATTTTGAACGATTAAGCACCGAGGACTCAACTAGTGAAATGTAGTAGCTATATTGGTGTTAATTCAGGCGACTTTGGATCAATAAATATCCCATTCGTCGATGTATGTGAGGAATGTGTAGTGTTAAAACATAATTTTATTGTCACCACCTCAAAACTCAGCGCAGGGCCAGGGGTTCGTTACAAATGTCTAAAATACACATATATGCTATAGGCCTACTATCATGGATCAAAGCACACAGCTTATGTGCTGTAACGTTAGATATTTTTAACGAACCACTGTGGTGTACGCCTGTATGATATTTCAAGCAATGATGAGTTTGCAATTTATATAAAAACGTGTGAAAATTGAATGTGTAACAAGGGTAAAATCTCAACGGAAAATTCACACAATAAATCCGCTTAAGCTTCCAGCGATACAGGATAAAAAATATTTATATATTTAAAATTCAATATAAACTTTATTTATTTAACAACAATTATGAAACAAGTTATTTCAACTTATATTAATCACTCTTGTTGGCCCGGATGTTAGCGCGTGGGGGGTCGTAGTTTGGGAGGAAACCGGAGTACCCGGTCAGGCAGGTGACCCCAACCTTTCACGACCGAGCGGGGAATCGAACCCCGCTGCCTTGGTGAATGGCAAGTGCGCTATCCACTGCAACACCCAACCGCCTATCCTTTTTTACAATTGATTGGTTTACTCCAATAGGCACAGGGGTTCGTTATAAACGTCTAAAATACACATGTAATACCAAAGGTACCAAATTCTGACTGTAAATTGAGATAAAAATCATATATATAGGATCTTACATGAGTTTCCATTTCATATGGGATTTATGAAACTGATNCTCCTAATCGGCTTTTATTGTCTTTGCTTTGTTGTCTCCTTATCTCCTGCTATTGTCTTTGTTTTGGTAAGAATGCTATATCCCTCGGTCCGGATCAGAACGGTTTGTTGATTAGTTACTCCCTTGTTATTGTATACCCTACACAATGGCGGCGCTCAGGTGGGAAATTTTGAACGATTAAGCACCGAGGACTCAACTAGTGAAATGTAGTAGCTATATTGGTGTTAATTCAGGCGACTTTGGATCAATAAATATCCCATTCGTCGATGTATGTGAGGAATGTGTAGTGTTAAAACATAATTTTATTGTCACCACCTCAAAACTCAGCGCAGGGCCAGGGGTTCGTTACAAATGTCTAAAATACACATATATGCTATAGGCCTACTATCATGGATCAAAGCACACAGCTTATGTGCTGTAACGTTAGATATTTTTAACGAACCACTGTGGTGTACGCCTGTATGATATTTCAAGCAATGATGAGTTTGCAATTTATATAAAAACGTGTGAAAATTGAATGTGTAACAAGGGTAAAATCTCAACGGAAAATTCACACAATAAATCCGCTTAAGCTTCCAGCGATACAGGAT
>NW_018480045.1:168754-188642 GCF_002113885.1 Mizuhopecten yessoensis | reverse complement strand
AAAAAAAATCCCTGTGTGGGGCGAACTCGGGACTATTACATTGCTGTCACTACAACGGCTCAGTTAGGGAAGCGTAATTTTACAAATATAACTCTTCTGTAGACAAAGAAAAAAACGATAAATCCAAGATGGCTGCCTGTCGGCCATGTTGTTTATCCGATCAGTCTCAAAAGTTGCCCTACACAGCTAAGGACCAAGGGGAACCTGCATATACAATTTGAGAAAGATCCCTTTGGTCCTTCTTAAGAAATACCGATAACAAGAATTGTTTACGGACGGACGACGGACGACGGACGGACGACGGACCACGGACGCAGGGTGATTTGAATAGCCCACCATCAGATGATGGTGGGCTAAAAAGCAGCCATTTTGACTCCAATGCGTAAGTGTGTGACGTCATGTACTTGTCCTAAGCGTGACATCATAATTAAAACAATTGAAAGTTACAACCAATCACAGGGCTGGTAGGTCATCTTTCATGGGTTAATACGCAAACAAATATGCATTGGTATATTCACTGGATAACACAGCGCATTATGTGATAAAAAGATAAGGGTATTACTATAAAAAAAAGAGTACAGGTATGCAACGCCGCCAATGTAAACAATCACAAAAGTTGCAAAAATCGGAACAAATAAACGGATTACACTCTACCTATTGTTATTTATCGATGCCGCGAACATTATTAGACCCTCGATTAGCATGAATCGTCACTCAGCGTTTTTAATCAGTTCTATTTCAGCTAAAACTGCCCGAGATAAAGTGTCTGCCATCTTTTTGCATGTCCGGGGTGAATATTTTATGTAATTAATTTTCCATTTATAACACAGACAATAAAAAACAATCACCGTCTCATGTGAATTCTTTGAATTTTTATATATATTCTGTCATGAAAATATTTCAAATGCTGTTAATGTTTAATGTTTTATCTGTTTACAAAACGGTTAAAAGTCAGGAAAAGACAACTCTTAACGATATACACTATGCGATATATAAAAGTAATTTTACCAAAATATTCACCCTGGACCTGTAAAAAATCGCCGACATACACCCCCGACCAATTTATACTCCACCTGGGTTGTTGGAGGTGTGTGTTAACCACTCGAGCAATCCGCCTAAAAAAATATCCTTACAGGCGAAGAAATAATATGAAAAGAAAAAATCTAAACGAGTCTTAAGTACTTTCATCTTGTGAAATAGATCCTTCAGACTTGTTTATTTGAAGTAGATATGATGACGTCATAAACTGCGTACCTCCCATAGCGATATCACAGCAATATAAATACATAATGATGGTCTTAAGGTAAAGAGTACTATTCATTTAATGATTTAGAATTACTATTAATATTACTATTTATGAATTAAAAAAATCCCTGTGCGGGGCGAACTCGGGGCCATTACATTACTGTCACTACAACGGCTCAATTAGGGAAGCGTAATTTTACAAATATAACTCTTCTGTAGACAAAGAAAAAACGATAAAAAACACAACTCTTCTGCAATAGACGAAGAAAAAACGATAAAAAACACTGATCGGAACTCGCGTATGTACATCCTTTCAAATGCAGAAGTACTCTCTACCTCTACCAAACAGTACTGTTCAAACAGGGTCTAAGAAGTCTGATGAATTAAGCTTCCTTAGCCTAACGTTTGATTACGTCTGCTTTGTTCATTTGATAAATAGGAAATATTTTAAATTTGGCATCAGCACAAGCGTGTATGTGTAAATTAACTGTTTATAAAAATCGTAAGCTGTCGTATTTGCTGTCTATGTACAGTCCTTCTTGTTCGTAGCTCACCGTCCGTTTGACCGATATAAAATTCAGAACTATTGTTACAAATCATTGCGTAAATTACATTACTAGACTTACAATTCATATGTTTTTTAACCTTAAAGTTAAAACCATTTGTATACGCCCGTCGAAGACGGGGACGTATTATGTTATCACGTGAGCGGGCGGGAGGGCGAACGATGTTCGCTCGATATCTCGAGTAATTATGAACGGATTAACTTCAAACTTCACAACAAGGTTTTTATGGATTTGCCGAAACAGTGTCCGCTCGATATCTCGGGTAATTATTAACGGATTAAATTCAAACTTCACAACAAGGTTAATTACCATGAAAGCTCGGACAATTTCGATAACCGCCATTATCCGACCATAATTTCTGGAGTTATGCCCCTTTATGGATTTGCCGAAACAGTGTCCGCTCGATATCTCGGGTAATTATTAACGGATTAAATTCAAACTTCACAACAAGGTTAATTACCGTAGAAGCTTGGACAAGTTTGATAACCATTATTATATGACCGTAATTATTGGAGTTATTCCCCTTGATTTCATAAATGCGATGCATGCGTTCCATGATGTTGTATTGCACTCATTGATCTACCAGTTATGTTGAATTATTTCTCTTTTAATATCAATTACTCACAAATACTTCATATATTTCAATCATACAAACAACTGCTCATTCAATGTGTGACGGGCGTATTATATACCGCTCGCGGTAACCTTGTTGAACTTAACACCACTTCCTTCTATAATAAGGTTACAAGTACCACGACGAGGTGGATTATATTTTGATACACAAGCATTTAGATGATTACTTTCAAACCTTGATCTAGTTAGAATACGTTTAAGATTTTTAGCTCACCTGGCCCGAAGGGCCAAGTGAGCTTATCCCATGGTGCAGCGTCCGGCGTCTGTCGTCCGGCGTCCGTCAACTTTTTCCTTTAAAATGCTACTTGTCCTGAATGGCTCAGAGGATTTTGACCAAATTTGGTCAGGAGCATCATTGGCCAAAGGGTTCTCAGTTTTGTATAAACGGAGAGTATAACCCCCCCTGGGGGCAGAGGGGCGGGGCCAAATAGGGGGAAAATAGGTAAATCTTTAAAAATCTTCTTCTTCTCAACCAATAGAAGGATTTTGACCAAATTTGTCCTAGAGCATCTTTGGACAAAGGAGACTCAAGTTTGTATAAACGGAGGGTGTGGCCTCTTTGGGGGCAGAGGGGCGGGGCCAAATAGGGGAAGTAGAGGATTTTTTCTCTCCTACTATACAAGTGAAGGGATTTAAACCAAATGCAGTCTGAAGCTTGGTCAGGAGCATCATTGGCCAAAGGGTTCTCAGTTTTGTATAAACGGACGGTATAGCCCCCCCTCGGGGCAGAGGGGCGGGGCTAAATAAGGGGAAAAAAGGTAAATCTTTAAAAATGTTCTTCTTCTCAACCAATTGAAGGATTTTGACCAAATTTGTCCTAGAGCATCTTTGGACAAAGAAGACTCAAGTTTGTATAAACGGAGGGTGTGGCCCCTCTGGGGGCGGAGGGGCGGGGCCCAATAGGGGAAATAGAGGATTTTTTTTCTCCTGCTATACAAGTGAAGGGATTTTAACCAAATGCAGTCTGAAGCATGATTAGGGACAAAAGAATCAATTTTGTATAAACTGAGGTGTGTGGGCCTCCTTCTAAGGGCAGATGGGTGGGGCCCATTAGGGGAAATAGAGGAAAACATCAAATATCCTTCTCCTTTTGTACCGATGAAGGGATTTTGACCAAATTTGGTCTGGAGCATCATTGGCCAAAGGGTTCTCAGTTTTGTATGAACGGAGGGTATGGTCCCCCTGGGGGCAGAGGGACGGGGCCAAATAGGGGAAAATAGGTAAATCTTTAAAAATCTTCTCCTCAACCAATTGAAGGATTTTGACCAAATTTGTCCTAGAGCATCTTTGGACAAAGGAGACTCAAGTTTGTATAAACGGAGGGTGTGGGCCTTCTGGCGGCATAGGAGCGGGGCCCAATAGGGGAAATAGAGGATTTTTTTTCTCCTACTATACAAGTGAAGGGATTTAAACCAAATGCAGTCTGAAGCATGCTTAGGGAGAAAAGAATCAATTTTGTTTAAACTGAGGTGTGTGGATTCCCCTTCTTTGGGGCAGATTAGTGGGGCCCATTAGGGGAACTGGGAAAACATTAAAGATCCTTCTCCTTCTGTACCGTTGAAGGGATTTTAACCTAACCAAACTTGTTTTAGAGAATCTTTGGGCAAAGGGAATTGAATATTTATAAATGGAAGATGCAACTTTGTTACTTGTACTCCTTTGATAAACCTGAATGGTACTCAGCAGGTTTTAAATTGAAAAATAAAATACCAGGTGAGCTATTAAGGCCCCTGGGCCTCTTGTTAAGTTGTCTTTTGCTGTTTATTAACCCATTCACCCCTGACATTTCATAATGAACTATTCCAACCTTTGAATCGGAAGAGTTCAAATGTGTCTTCAGGGGTGAATGAGTAAAAGCAATACTTTTACCTTTTTCAACAATACTCTCAGGATATCCTTGAGATTTCAAACATGTAGTAAGTTCATCAAGCCTTTTCTTCATTGAAATTTTATTACTCACTATAGTAATGATACACGATGCTAATTAAAAGGAATAATCATTTTAACATGTTTAGAATGGTTTGAGTAAAAACTCAGATGATTATGAGAATCTGTATGTTTCGTATATAAATCAGTAAAAACAGTTATGTCTTTCAAAATGACAAGCACAATATGAGATGACGATGATGATGATGATGATGATGATGATGATGCTGATGACACAATGAGGATGAGGAGGATTACTGAGTGTAAAGATGGTGATGTCATTTTATTTTTATGAAATTTTTATGACATGATGATAATGTTGATGGTGAGTGTCATTATGGCAGCATGAGAATGACTGAGTGTAATGATGATGATGCCATTCTATTGTATGTTGATGATGATGAATGTTGTGATGGTGAGTTTAAATAATGGTGAAGGTGGTGGGTGTTATGTTGAACCACGAATAGTTTTAATTGTGTGTGTGTGTGTGTATATATATGTCATGTTAATGTATTCAAGGATCAATCAAATATATATAGTGAGGTGTATGTTTATATCTTACTAATAAATTAACATTTCTGTGTAAACATATCTGGATTTAACAAACCAACACAAACTTTCTCCAATACCATGGACTAGTCTCTACTATCAAACGCCTTTTAAGAAAATATGATTTCCTGATACAAAGACCTTCCCAGCCTATTATACCTCTCCTGTTTGATATATTTTTAAGAGTAAATTGATAATTGCATCCATGTGGTGAGCTTTAGCAAAAAAATGTCTTCTTTTATAACACAATTGAACTGGACTGCATGGACTGAAAACGCGACTGCATCGTCATAGTAAGATTCACCAGATATGTTTTAAAGCTCTTTAAGCATCTGAGCGTATAGATGTCATTCAGACTTCTTGCAAACTACAGCCATAACAACCTCATTAAAAAGAAAATATTTGACAATTATCATATTAGATCTTATTTTCGCCACTTTAAGTTAAAACATTCTATTGATGTGACAAGAGCGTATTTTTGTGTGTATGATAAATTTGAGAACATGAAAGTCATAGTAAGATTCACCAGATATGTTTTAAATCTCTTTAAACATCGAAGCATATAGATGTCATTCAGATTTCTTACAAATTACAGCCATAACAACCACATTAAGAAAACAATATTTGACAATTACCATATTAGATCTTATTTTCGTCTATTTAAGTTAAAACATGTTTTTGAGGCAACAAGAGTGTATTTTTATGTATGATAAATTTGAGAAAATGAAAGACTGTTTACTTTCAAAACCTCCATGTAGATTTAAGTTTATGGCGCCTCATAGATCAAAACGTATACTGATATTACAAAATATTTGAATGCCTATGATGGATTTGAACATAAGTTGAGTGCTGTAATCAACATGCATGCACTATAGATACAACACAGATCATTCCTATGTAGTAGGTTAATAACTATAAGCTCTCCTGAACCAAATTTCCCTACATAATTGGTAAAATCTTAGTTTTACACTAAAAGGAGAGGGATATTCAAAATACACAGCAAGACTACAGGTATTCGAACTCTTGGCTCTCTAGCAGCTACCTTGTCACCGGCGAACAACCCAGTTCAATTTTGCTACATTCTTCCCTAGCTTCCTCACTGAAGTCTTAAATCGACCCCGAACACTCACGGGACTTGACCTCTACCACCTTCTTTGGGTCTATTTATTTGGGCACAAAATGCACTGCCAGACTGGGATTCGAATCCAGAACGCTCTGAAATCTACTAATAGCACCGACTGAGCTACCTGGTGGCAGGCAAATAACCCAGTCCAGTTCCACTTGTCTACATAAGTATGGTTAAGGAAATATATAAAATATAAAAATAGTTTTCTGGTAATGCATAGAAGATTAGTTACGTGTTAAATTAGTTTTAAAAATCTGTACACTGGTAAAGATATAACTTCAGTTAATAAGTACATGTCCACCTTAAAAAGCTCAGTCTGCCTGTCATGACAAAACACTTTGTCATTAAAATGACAAGCTGCTTTTACAATAAATGGCATCAAACTGTTTCATATGAAGTTCATGGGAATGTGGTACCTCACATCCTAAATAAGGTCACTGTGACCTCAATTTGACCTTTGACCTTAAACTTGATTACTGAAATAATTGTTTTCAGACAATATGCTAGCTGCTGTTTCATAAATGGGCATCAAACATTTTATATAGGTACATCATGGGAAGGCGATGTGTCGCATCCTTAAACAAAGTCACTGTTGCCTCAATTTGACCTTCACCTCCCGTACTAAAATAATGAGTTTTAGAACATTTCTCATTATCTCAGCCACTGTTTCATGAATGGGCATCAAACTTTGTGTCTAGGTCCATAATCAGGCGGTGTGTGGCATCCAAAAAGCAAGGTCACTGTGACCTCAATTTCACCTTTGACCTTGAACTCGATTACTGAAATAATGGTTTCCAGAGCATAGGTCGACGACTGTTTGATGAATTGCTTTCACACCTTTTATATAGAAACATCATAGGATGTCGGCATGTTCATCCTAAAACGAGGACTTTGGATGACCTTGATATGAAGTACCGAAATAAAGGTTTCAGTGAAGCGTATCTCAGCTGTTGTAAAAAGGTCAATTTGTCTTTTGACCTTTGACCTCAATTTCAAATACTGATTGAGATATTTAACCTTTGTTTGTTGGCCATGGAAAGACATTTACTGCACTAGTACTAGTGAAACTATGATTGATTGTGGTCCTGCTGACCAATTTGATATTTATAACATGTTAACAGTAGAAATACTAACGCTATACAATACAATTGCTGGGCATGAAAAGTTTACACATATGCTACCACAATGGTTCCAGGGTGCAGCCCCTGAACCTTGGGATTAAGGCGTGCATCATGAAAAAGAAATAGTTGAAATTGCAACTCCATAACCATACCTGACCTGATACTCAAGTCCTTAAAAAGAGATGCTTCTTTCCTGACAATTATATTCCATTTCAATGCGATTATATATATATTTGAAGATAATGTAACATTATTGACAAAGGAAAACCTAAACCTGTCTACCTATTTTCTATATTTGCATTTATTTTCATAATTAAATCTGTGTATTCCTTTGTTTGCTGTTGCAGACATGAACAATATTATATATGTTATGTCTCGGTTAGCTTGTAATAATGATAATAATAAAAATAATAAACGTTATTCATTGAGGATTAAAAATCTGATTAATTAGCGCAGGGCTAATCTCTCTCAGGGTCCTTATCTCCTGCTGTTGTCTTTGCATGGTGTATCCTTATCTCCTGCTAATGTCTTTGTAAGTTTGTTTTGTTGTCTCCTTATTTCACGCTTTTTGTCTTTGTTTTGCTGTTTCCAAAATGCCTGCTATTGTCTTTGTTTCGGTGTCTCTTCATTTCCTTTTGTTGTCATTATTTTGGTGTCTCCTCTCATCCTGTTGTCTTTGTTTTGTTGTCTCCTAATCTTCTGCTGTTGTCTTTGTTTTGTTGTCTCCTTATCTCCTGCTGTTGACTTTGTTTTGTTGTCTCCTAATCTCCTGCTGTTGTCTTTGTTTTGTTGTCTCCTTATCTCCTGCTGTTGTCTTTGTTTTGTTGTCTCCTTATCTCCTGCTGTTGTCTTTGTTTTGTTGTCTCCTTATCTCCTGCTGTTGTCTTTGTTTTGTTGTCTCCTTATCTCCTGCTGTTGTCTTTGTTTTGTTGTCTCCTTATCTCCTGCTGTTGTCTTTGTTTTGTTGTCTCCTTATCTCCTGCTGTTGTCTTTGTTTTGTTGTCTCCTTATCTCCTGCTGTTGTCTTTGTTTTGTTGTCTCCTTATCTCCTGCTGTTGTCTTTGTTTTGTTGTCTCCTTATCTCCTGCTGTTGTCTTTGTTTTGTTGTCTCCTTATCTCCTGCTGTTGTCTTTGTTTTGTTGTCTCCTTATCTCCTGCTGTTGTCTTTGTTTTGTTGTCTCCTAATCTTCTGCTGTTGTCTTTGTTTTGTTGTCTCCTTATCTTCTGCTGTTGTCTTTGTTTTGTTGTCTCCTTATCTCCTTCTGTTGTCTTTGTTTTGTTGTCTCCTTATCTTCTGCTGTTGTCTTTGTTTTGTTGTCTCCTTATCTCCTGCTGTTGTTTTTTGTATCAACTTTGAGCGAAATTTTCTCCTCGTGTTTTGAAAAATTATCAATTTTGTTTTTTAGTATGCAATGATCTAGCGTGTTTGAATTCCCTTATATTAAAATGCGTATACATTACAAAGTCTTTTCGAGACAAACATCAAAATGACACATCAAATATCACTACAAGATATTTAACTCACCTGTATCAAAAGACAGTTAAGGATTCCGATACTACAATAGACGAAGTAACCGACCACACCTCCGAGACCAGCTGTCCAGTACACGGCCGTGTTAAACAGGGTCGGTATGACCAGTAGTAGGGGTAGTTCACTTGTTAGTTTGGACAGATAGAAGATGGACAGACTGTAGGCTCCAACTGTTCTCTCCTTCCAGACAACATCTCTATCAGCGGAGTCTGTAACAACAATAAAAGTCGACAAGTTATTGTATTACAGCGATTAAAATCTTCCTGAGTAAATTAAGTTATGATGAGATAGATAATACTATATAAGTTAAAAAATAACCAGTGCTGCTAGACAGGAATGACATAAGGTGACGTTGTTTTGGAATATCATGGGGTATGCATAGAAAATAACAAAAGTTTTATGCTAGATATAGCCGATTGATAAGAACCAATAGCTTATAACACATGCAAATATGTATTTGCTTCATCAGCACCAGATTATGTGACAAACACCAGGGGAACTGATTGTAGTCACTGACAGAAGGAAGAAATATCATATAATAGAGACATATGTTTATACTAACGGGACTTAATGCGTCTATTAAATTTGTGAAAATAATGTAAGCTGAAAGAAACAAATGCTTTCATTGGTACTATTTCGAAATACTCTACCAAAAGCAATTGCATGATAACTGTAATGCTTAGAGTTATATCCGAGTTAATTCCTTTAAAAATATCAACTTTATTTAATTTTAAAATAATAATGAAATAAGTTATCTCCACTTATATTAATCACTCTTGTTGGCCCGGATGTTATAGCCCGGATGTTATAGCTCGGGTTTAATGCGGGAAGAAACTGGCGAAGCCGATGAAAACCCATGTGGACGGGGAGTTGGCCCTATATGTATTTTTTCACGTCCGATTCGTTAATCGTACTCGGCCGCTTTGATGAAAGGGAAGTTCGTTATCCGCTGCGCCACTCGACCATAGCTCTATATTTTAATAAGAAGATATCCTTAAAATCTAACCGATATGAAATGTAATGAGTTAAATATAGTTTTTCATTAAGCATGTCAGTAAACGAGCCTGTTAGAGATGTGTTACTGTAGATGTAAAAGTGTGGGAACAAATAACGTTAGGTCAACAAAATATTACTTACGGCTAGCATGATACGGTCAACAAAATATAACTTACGGCTAGTATGATACGGTCAACAAAATATAACGTACGGCTAGCATGATAAGGTTAACAAAATATTACTTACGGCTAGCATGATGCGGTCAACAAATATTACTTACGGCTAGCATGCTAAGGTCAACAAATGTTACTTACGGCTAGCATGGTACGGTCAACAAAACATTACTTACGGCTAGCATGATACGGTCAACAAAATATAACTTACGGCTAGTATGATACGGTCAACAAAATTTAACGTACGACTAGCATGATAAGGTGAACAAAATGTTACTTACGGCTAGCATAATACGGTCAACAAAATGCTATTTACGGCTAGCATGATAAGGTCAACAAAATGTTACTTACGGCTAGCTTGATAAGGTCAACAAAATGTTACTGACAGCTAGCATGATACGGTCAACAAAATGCTAATTACGGCAAGCATGATACGGTCAACAAAGTGCTACTCACGGCTAGCATGATACGGTTAACAAAATGCTACTTACGGCTAGCATGATAAGGTCAACAAAATATTACTTACGACTAGCATGATACGGTCAACAAAATATAACTTACGGCTAGCATGACAAGGTCAACAAAATATAACATACGCTAGCATGACAAGGTCAACAAAATATAACATACGCAAGCATGATAAGGTCAACAAAATAAAACGTACGGCTAGCATGATACGGTCAACAAAATGCTATTTACGGCTAGCATGATACGGTCAACAAAATTTACTTACGGCTATTATGATACGGTCAACACAATATTACTTATGGCTAGCATGATACGGTCAACAAATATTATTTAGGGCTAGCATGCTTCGGTAAACAAATATTTCTTACGGCTAGCATGATACGGTCAACAAAATATAACGTACGGCTAGCATGATAAGGTGAACAAAATGTTACTTACGGCTAGCATAATACGGTCAACAAAATGCTTTTTACGGCTAGCATGATAAGGTCAACAAAATGTTACTTACGGCTAGCTTGATAAGGTTAACAAAATGTTACTGACAGCTAGCATGATACGGTCAACAAAATGCTACTCACGGCTAGCATGATACGGTTAACAAAATGCTACTTACGGCTAGCATGATAAGGTCACCAAAATATTACTTACGACTAGCATGATACGGTCAACAAAATATAACTTAATGCTAGCATGACAAGGTCAACAAAATATAACATACGCTAGCATGATAAGGTCAACAAAATATAACTTACGGCAAGCATGATAAGGTTAACAAAATGAAACGTACGGCTAGCATGATACGGTCAACAAAATATAACATACGCTAGCATGATAAGGTCAACAAAATATAACTTACGGCAAGCATGATAAGGTTAACAAAATAAAACGTACGGCTAGCATGATACAGTCAACAAAATATTACTTACGGCTAGCATGATACGGTCAACAAAATTTCCTTACGGCTATTATGATAAGGTCAACAAAATGCTATTTACGGCTAGCATAATACGGTCAACAAAATGCTATGTACGGCTAGCATGATAAGGTGGAGAAAATATAACTTACGCCAAGCATGATAAGGTCACCAAAATATAACTTACGGCTATCATGATAAGGTGAACAAAATGTTACTTACGGCTAGCATCTTACGGCTAATATGATGAGGTCAACAAAATATTACTTACGTCTAGCATGATGAGGTCCACAAAATATTACGTACGGCTAGCATGATAAGGTCAACCAAATTTACTTACGGCTAGTACGATCCGGTCAACAAAATATTACTTAAGGCTAGCATGATACGGTCAACAAAATTTACTTACGGCTATTATGATACGGTCAACACAATATTACTTACGGCTAGCATGATAAGGTCAACAAAATATTACTTACGGCTAGCATGATACGGTCAACAAAATGCTATTTACGGCTAGCATGATACGGTCAACAAAATTTACTTACGGCTATTATGATACGGTCAACAAAATATAACGTACGGCTAGCATGATAAGGTGAACAAAATGTTACTTACGGCTAGCATCTTACGGCTACCATGATGAGGTCAACAAAATATTACTTACGGTTAGCATGATGAGGTCAACAAAATATTACTTACGGCTACCATGATAAGGTCAACAAAATATTACTTACGGCTATCATGATAAGAATAACAAAATATTACTTACGGTTAGCATGATGAGGTCAACAAAATATTACTTACGGCTAGCATGATAAGGTCAACAAAATATTACTCACGGCTAGCATGATAAGATTAACAACATATTACTTACGGCTATGATGATAAGATTAACAAAATATTACTTCCGGTTAGCATGATAAGGTCAACAAAATATAACTTACGGCTAGCATGATACGGTCAACAAATATTACTTACGGCTAGGATGATACGGTCAACAAAATGCTACTTACGGCTAGCATGATAAGGTCAACAAAATGCTACTTACGGCTAGCATGCGAAGGTAAACAAAATATTACTTACGGCTAGCATGATAAGGTTAACAAAATATTACTTACAACTCAGTATCGTTGAAACAGTGATTTGAAACTCCCAATGCAGAAGAGAAATGCAAACCTATAAATAAAAAATGTTAGGGTGACATATATTATAGGACGATGGTTTTAGTGGACTGCCTCAGTAGACATATTGATACTATACTGAAATTAGCGATAGATCCCCGGTGTATTTTGATTCATGTCCTACCAAGAGCTAAGGTCATTTAGGGACGTAGGAGACGTCACAAACTAGACAAATCTAGAAATGGTTTTCCCGTAAGAATTTCTTGTTCTCATCGTTAACGATAATTGATTCATCTGTAATAATATTTGTTTAGTGCTTAGATCGAATGAATAAAGTTTCTTTCATTCATGTTACAGCAGTAACTGTTTTTTGATGCTTCCGCTTAGGGTCAAACTCGGGACCACCGGTGTACAAGCCTGGTGCTCTATTGATTGCGCTACCGATATATTGTCCCCAGTCTTGTCGAACGGGAAAGGGTTAGTCCCCAGGGTGACATACTCCCTCTCAAGGATAGAACAGCTATGCCTTTTTTGTCGTTATTTCCTGGGGCCCAACGTTGTGCATCAATGTAAAGACGTTTTAATGACACCCTAGTTGAGTCGGTAGGAAGCGGCTAGAGTTTTTACCAGGGTGACATAATTGTGTGTGTGTTTGTATCCTAGAACTTGCCCATGGGGAGCTTGTTTTGTGTCTTGTCGGTTTATTGCATTCTTAATCGTATTAATGTCAATGCAAACTGTTAATTTTATTAATCATATTTGCAAACGTACTTGAGAAAATCGATCTTGGATTTTACCTAGTATTAAATCATGCTGTGTATTACATCTTTGTCAACCAAATTTGTTAAAATGATGAATTCATAGATTTATTCGGGAAATGAAATGGACTTCACATGTTAGCAGATAATGTATTTAGTTTACATACCAGTCCCATCTTATCTCGTAATGTCTTTTCGCTGTTTTCAATTTGGAAGTACACCATTCCAAATATGACAGCCAACAAGATAGCATGTATGACGTCATATTTTTGGAATATTCTTCCTTTCGCTTGCTTATAGGATCTCCAGTTCAACATCTTTAACTGGTTCCAGGACGATGTTAGCCAGCGAGCTGTCTCCCTCTCCTCCAGAGCTAAGACTGTGATACCAAGATGATAGTATGTACTCGCGAATCACGTTAAGAGCATGTTCAACAAGAGTTTGTTTTAAAGGAATATTAATTTTGAATTCATGATAAGATAGTTATTTAAACTATTAGATTGCCCAGTCAGAAATTTGGAAAATGCTTTCTTGTATATTGAAATATGATATCTTACCGAACGCCCCAGTTGTCTTGTCCGTGTCACTCCTAGAGGCTGTACTATTGTCCTGGCATTGATGCTGTGGATAGCCAATTGGCACAGTCTGGGCATTGCTAATAACGAGAACATAAAAAAGACATTGAAAACCGTTAAAGTTCAATGGTTCAAAGCTCCTTGTACAATATTTTTTTATTTGTGAGGTGTACGTCTTGCCAGTAATAAGTATACTGCAGGACTTGCAGTTTTTATTCCAACATTTGGAAATATCAATAAAAACTCTGACGTGTATTAAACCTTAAACAAATCGACCAGATCGATTTTATAAGGTTTTACATATCAAAGTGTTTATAAAAATACCTCAAACGAAGCTTTGAAATAAAGAATTCCTTTGAATGTCCCTGAGGATAACCCGTGCGGCACCTAGCCTTCAAATAATCATTGTTCAAAAAGAATATAAAATTATTCCGTAGCGCCGAATAAATTTAGATTAGCACTAAAAGCATAAATGTGTTTAATGTAAACAAATAGGGTCAATCTGAGTTTCTGGGGCTATTCTGTCTTTGCGTATTGCAGAGTTATCTTCTCTTGTGAGCATGTAATGATTGTTACGTCATTGGTTTGTGAGAGTTACGACATCATTTTTTGTGAAAACGGCGTAATGTTCTCACACAAACCAATGACGTAACAATTAATACCTGCTCACAAGAGAAGATAGCTCTGCAATACGCAAAGACGGAATACCAAAGCAAAATATAGAAATGAGTCTCTGGCAGTTCTTCCTAAGATATTTATTAATTTGAATACTATTATCCAGATAATAGCAGGTTTACCAACGCACAATGTGTTTTACCTGAGCTCCTTGCTTCGGGTCTTTATTGTATTGATGGTAAGTTCATCTGAATCTAACAGTCCTACTGAAAAGCCAATTATGTAACTTTTTAATATAAAGGCATACTGAAAGTTTTAAAAATTTCCAAGCATGGTATAAGGGTTCTTTTATCTCTTGTCATTAAAATAATAATTCAAGCAGAAATGTATTTGCATGACTGATTGATACAATGTGCATGTTTCACCGAAGTGGTTCGTAGTCTCAGACAATAGTGATAGCACTAGTGATACAATCCATCTAATAGCGATGCTTCGCCTCGACTTTTAACAAACTTACACAAGTAGTCAGCAGGATTAAACCGCGAATTATACGGGAATCCGAGGCAAGTGAAGTGAGGGATAGCTGAGGGAGCAGGACCACAGTACACCGACTGTAAATAAAAATCGATTTCGTAGCCTTAACAATAAGTATATATATAAAATAATAAAGTATTATAAATGAGTATATTTCTTATCTAATACAATCAATTACTCAAAAAAGGTGTGTAGCAATTTCGGAAAGTCTTGTTTTTATTATATTATTTGGAAAGTAATTGTCGTCAACACATACAGAGCTACCTGTTTTCCTACCTCTTTCAACCATAATAAACAAAATAAAGTTAATATTTAAGTATCAAACCTGCCCCTCCACCAGCAGCAGTAACGAGGAGAACATGTGGAAGATTTTACTGGAGGGCTGGTGAATGGTGACCACTATAGTCTTGTTGTACTCCGTGGCGTAGTTCTTCAGTTGTACCATCAGACTGTGTGCAGTACTCGAGTCTAAACCGGACGTTGGCTCCTATTAAGACGAGAACCCTTTTATTTGTTCTAAACATGGAGCGAGTATAATCAAGGCTGATAACATAACGATACCTGTTATGTATCTCTATATTTGCAGTCATTATATATACTATAAACTTTTTAATCATTTTTAGCTATTAAAAAGAAAGTTTTCTTCAGACAATTGTGACATCATTTACATAATGACGTCATTATCATTGAACATTTTCTAAATAAAATGCATATCCAATATGACGACATTTCGTTAAATAAGGAAGTTAATCATTATGATTGATGTTACAAATTATATTCAGGGACAAAGTTAAACAAAATAAATAATGGAAAAACATTATTCATCAAAGTAATGCTGGTTTGTATTGCAGTGGATGGCTGACAAATTCATAAATTACAACTTTTAAGCGAATCGGTCATCTAAAGCCACTCACATCTACGAGGAATATGTCCGGATCTGTCAACAACTCACACGCTATGTGCGTCCTTTTCCTCTCCCCTCCTGATAACCCCCTCTGGAATATGTCTCCAATTACTTAAAGCACAGAAACAGAGGCTTCATAGTTAAAAATGTCGACTTGGTTCTCATATTCTGAATAATAACACTGACCCGGAAGAATTAAAGACGTAGCATTTAGTTAAAGGATGTTTACTCTGTCATACTAACCTTAATTTTCAAAATATTCAATATATTTGTTTGCATTATAGATTCATCGTAAACTTGTGGAAGCGACAACAGTATTTGTCATTAGAATACAGTGTGATCATCTATAATAACAACACGGCGAGCTTTATTAGTGGGACATACATGTGTTGTATCAGTATACCTGTATTGAGACAGTGCTGAAGTTTAAGAGCTGTGACAATCTTTTGTATTTGATCCAACTTCTCCTGCTTAGGAATTCTGTCCGACACTCGTACCATGGCTGTAAACTAAAAAGATTGCAATAACAAGAGAGTACATTAATACATGATTATAAATTAAACACAAAGGGGCAAACCGGTGCCGAATCACAAACGGATTATGTCAGCAAGGACAATGAGAATATAGAAAGGCAACAACACCTACACACAAGTTTTCTGGGCGAGTACAGCGTAGGCCTGCTCTGGTAAGCACATTACCAATCATTTAATATAGAAGTACAGTCACACAAAAAGACACCAAATACTCACTCGAATAACAATTTGCTGTGGGAGGAAGTTTAACTGTCTAAAATCAGAATCGAACAAATGTTTTTATCGTCTGAACGGCACACTCAGATAATGGTATCTAAAAAATGGCTTTCGAATTATCTAATCAACTTTTTCTTGATGTACATATAATCATTTATACATTATTTTATTTTATCACCTAAAATAACAAAAGTGTTTGCATTTTGTCTAAAAACATAGGTACAATAATAATGTAGGAAGCCACATTTCTTGCAGTGTATAGACCATGAACATATTATTTGTTCTAATTGAATAGAAAGTGTGCTACCTGCAGATTTAACAAGTTAAAAAATTAACAAAACACATGCAACAATACATTTAACTAATCACTAGATTATATTTATTTAAGTGGCATTATCATGACACGTACATAAAGTGTTTCCCACAACGTCAGGTTGGAAAGGAATACATCGTCCTGCATCACGTAACCAAGACGACGGCGCTGTTGCTTGTTAAATGGTGATCCATTAAGAGTTATGTCCCCGGAAATAATATTGACTTTTCCGGCCAGAGAATGAAGAAGAGTTGTCTTCCCTGAACCTGTAGCATTAATTAAATAATGTACAAATAATAAAATCATAAAGTAAACATGGAAACAATAAAAATGGGTTTCACAGTCAACACGACAACAAATCAACAAGAGACAAATAAAACAACAGAAAAACACCATGAACAACCCCCATGAAAACAGGTTAAATATCATCATCCTATGACTTCTGGTAATTCAGAAGAAGTTGTTTAAAGGTTCTACACATATTTGACCCTGTGACCTTCATCCCAGCATGTTACTAGCCAAATATCATCCCACTAGGCCTCTTGGTTATTCAGAAGAAGTTGTTTAAAGGTTTTACACCTATTTGACCCCTCTGACCTTGAATAGCTGCCAAGGTCATTCATTTGAACAAACCTGGTAACTCTTCATCCCAGCATGCTACTGACAAAATATCATCATCTTAAACCGTTTGGTAATTAAGAAATAGTTGTTAAAAGGTTTTAAACATATTTGTCCCCTGTGACCTTGAATATCTGTCAAGATCATTAATTTGAACAAACTTGGTAGCCCTTAATTCCAGCATGCTACTGACTAAATATCATCATCCTAGACCGTTCGGTTATTCACAAGAAGTTGTGTAAAGGTTTTAAAAATATTTGTCCCCTGTGACCTTGACTAAAAATCAAGGTCATTCATTTGAACAAACTTGGTAGTCTTTCATCCCAGCATGCTACTAGCCAAATATCATTACCATAGACCACTTGGTTATTCAGAAAAAGTTCTTTTAATGTTTTACACATATTTGACCCCTGTGACATTGAATATCAGTCAAGGTCATTCATTTGCACAAACTTGGTAGCCCTTCATTCCAGCATACTACTGGCCAAATATCATTACCTTAGACCTCTTGGTTATTCAAAAGAAGTTGTTTAAACGTTTTATACATATTTAACCCCGGTGACCCTAAATATAAATCAAATTCATTTATTTGAACGAACTTGGTAGCCTTTCATCCAAGCATGTCCCTGACCAAATATCATCACCCTCGGCCTTCTGGTTTTTCAGAAAAAGTTGTTGAAAGAATTTATTATATTTGACCTCTGTTACCATGAATATGGACAAAGGTCATTCATTTCAACAAACTTGGTAGCCATTTATCCAAGCATGCTACTGACAGAATATCACCATCCTAGGCCGTTCGGTTATTCAGAGGAAGTTGTGTAAAGGTTTTAAACATATTTGACCCCTGTGACCTTGAATATAAATCAAGGTAATTCGTTTGAACAAAGTTGGTAGCCCATCCCAGCATATTACTGATCAAATATCATTACCCTAGACCTCTTGGTTATTTAAAAGAAGTTGTTTAAAGATTTTAAACATATTTGACCCCTGTGACCTGGAATATAAGTCAAGGTCATTCAATTGAACAAATTTGGTAACCCTTCATCCCAGCATTTCCCTGGCCAAATAACATCACTCTGGGCCTTCTGGTTATTCAGAAGAAGATGATGAAATAATTTATTATATTTGACCTCTGTGACCTTTAAAATGGGCAAAGGTCATTCATTTGAACAAACTTGGTAGCCCTTCATCCCAGTATAATACTGTCCAAATATCCTTACCCTAGACCTCTTGGCTTTTCAGAAAAAAAGTTGTTTAAAGATTTTAAACATATTTGACCCCTGTGACATTGAATATAAATCAAGGTAATTCGTTTGAACAAAGTTGGTAGCCCATCCCAGCATATTACTGACCAAATATCATTACCCTAGACCTCTTGGTTATTCAGAAGAAGTTGTTTAAAGATTTTAAACATATTTGATCCCTGTGACCTTAAATATAAGTCAAGGTCATTCATTTGAACAAACTTGGTAGCCCTTTATCCCAGCATGTTACTATCCAAATATCATCACCCTGGGCATTTTGGTTATTCAGAAGAAGTTGTTTAAATTTTTTTCACATATTTGACCCCTGTGACCTTGAATATAGGTAAAAGTCATTTATTTGAACAAGCTTGGTAGCCCTTCATCCTAGTTTGCTTCTGACCAAATATCATCACCCTAGGCTCATTGAGAAAAAGTTGTTTAAAGTAAAATATTGACGCCGGTTATTACTTTACTATGTACGAAATTGACGGAATACAAAGAGAATGCTTGGAGTGAAGCAAAACTGTTATTTTATCTCTGTAGGGCATATACAGTGCAAGAGATCGCTATCGATCGGCCAATTATTTACCTATTGCAATCAATGCACTTCAATACTAATACATATTATTACTATTTCATAGTTTTGTTAATTACCGCTCGGTCCCATCACAGCCAACATGGCTCCACTTCTTGCTGATCCGGATACATCTTTTAATATTTCTGTAGACTTTATTTGAACACACAAATCAGAAAACACAAGTTCTGAGCACTGTTGAGTGGTAGACAGGTCTGGGCACTGTTGAGTAGTTGTCAGCTCTGAGCACTGTTGAGTGGTTGTCGGTTCTGAGTACTGTTTAGTAGTTGTCGGTTCTGAGCACTGTTGAGTGGTTGTCAGTTCTGAGCACTGTTGAATAGTTGTCGGTTTTGAGCACTGATGAGTAGTTGTCGGTTCTGAGCACTGTTGAGTAGTTGTCGGTTCTGAGCACTGTTGAGTGGTTGTCGGTTCTGAGCACTGTTGAGTAGTTGTCGGTTTTGAGCACTGTTGAGTAGTTGTCGGTTCTGAGCACTGTTTAGTAGTTGTCGGTTCTGAGCACTGTTGAATAGTTGTCGGTTCTGAGCACTGTTGAGTAGTTGTCAGCTCTGAGCACTGTTGAGTGGTTGTCGGTTCTGAGCACTGTTGAGTAGTTGTCGGTTCTGAGCACTG
>NW_018480045.1:135591-164530 GCF_002113885.1 Mizuhopecten yessoensis | reverse complement strand
TACACGAACTAAATGGCAGCAGTTGTCGAAGCAGACCCCCTGCATCGTGTCCTGGTATGTATTTCACATTTCACATTTTACGCTTAAGAGTTACTGTATCAAAAATATTGGACTATGTAAATGTGAAACACATACCAGGACACGATGCCGGACATGATGTTTTAACGTTGCGCCAAAACATATATGCTGCGGGACTCTACTCTACTCGGGGGGCCTTGGGATTTTCCGTAGTATTTGGCAGTAGGGTATAAAGACATGTCGAAAAGCCCTCGTCATTTCCGGGTCAGGTTCAAGTTAATCATGGCGGTAAAACTGCAAATTTCCCGAAAAAGTGCATGATTGGATGTATTAGACGAATGATTACACAATTAATCATGGTGGATTACTTAATTACAATTCAAACCGAAGCTATCGCCGCAGATCCATGGAAAAAATAACAAAAGTCAGTGTTGAAAATCTTCATTCGAAATTTGGCGGTACCGGTAGTGCTCTGACGAAGCTTCTTCCCTTGTGTATGTTTATGTGTGTTGTGACCCATATCAGTATAGCATATGTGTGATTGTAACGTGGCCCTGTGGTTCCTATGATATAATCAATACTCATTCTCGTGTGCGTAATAATACATACACCGTGTACATATGTGTATGTCAACAATCCGGGGGTTTCCAGTTTTGTACAACTCAAAATATACATTGTTGAAATATGTACATACATTGTTGAAATTTATACATTCCTATGACGTCACGTTGTATACAGCGCCCGAGTCTATGATAATTTCTGTACAGCACCGACTGACAGGACTGCTGGATTTTGTGTTTTCTACGTTTTTGTGTTCATTTACATACGTTTACTTTGATGACATGGTGTACATTCAATTTTGACAATAACGTTGGATAATGGATAAACGGCAATTTTGCCGTAATATTTTCAACTGCACTCGATAAGGCTGGTATGGTAATCACAGCGGGACGGGTTCGATAAATTTACATGATCTACATGTCATATGCCTGCCTAAATATTGACAGTTAGATCACAGCATACCAACTGGATTTTGTAATGATTGAAGGTAAAATCAAAATTATAAAATTACTTCGTGTGTTTGCGATTTTGTAGACACTATGCCTAGTTACCGTTGCCGTGGAGTCTACAAAAACACGAGAGAGTTCCAAAACTGCGAGCCGTTAGTGCCATATTACAGCGTTCCGGAATTAAACGGGACATCTTTGGGTATTAAATATAACTGTTGAGATAAAATGGTATTAACGAGTCCGAGTGAAATATTGTACGAGTGCATCGGGTTACGTAACTTTGCAAGTTGTGCTAAGAATAGCCGCATAGAGCAACTTTGAAGTAAGAATTATCAATAATGAGTTATGACTACATGTTTAAGAGCGAACATACAAACTAATGTGATGTTTATTCTGAAGATATGCAGCCGATTTCGTTCGTATAAGTCCTAATTTGGTCGTATCATGTCACGGTGGCCTTCAAAGTGTGGCGCGAAGCATTAACCGTATCACACATGGGGCTTGAATCCTCCCGCGGGATATATTCCGGTTAAAAGAACGCGTTTTATTTGATATTAAAGAAAAATACCATACATATAAGAATTAACTTTCTATTTATAGTTAAGTTATCGGGTGATAACTACAATGGAACTCGGGTAAATTGAATAATCGGCGACTTTTCTATTCACCCGATAACCTAAACTAAATAGAAAGCTGTAGCATCAAGTCAAAAACAACATCCTTAGAAAATAACGTTTACGAGTTACATCAATCAAATTGCAAAAATGTATACTCAAGAATATTCACAAACTCGTTGTTTGCTACAAAATAAACCCTCTACATCAAGATGTTTGGACTTGTCTCAGCTTTGCTAAACGTATTTTGACTTGTCTGAGATTGTCTGACTTCGAGCACGACATTGATCTTGATCTTGAACCTGAACTTTGACCCGTCGACCTTAATCATAACCTTAACATATTCTCATGACCGTGACCTTCGACCTTCACATCAAAACATCCTTATGATCAAGGGAACGAAAATCATCATCATACTCCTTTAAAACCGTCCTCTTTACCAATATATTTTGTACCGCTTTGCAGTTATAGAATGTGAGTCAATGTGTATTCTTAGATAAAATGTAGGTATATCTTTTCTATATGTGTTAGACTAAATCTAGAATAGCTAGCAAGATGGTTTACTGGTTACTGTACGTCGAAAAGTGGAAGGTTTGGTTTGGTTTAGTATTGTTTATTGTCCTATAAACAGCTATGGTGTTAAATATTTAAGATCGGACTCCCCTGTGTGTAAGATGCATGCGTGTAGTGTATGTGTGTGTTTTTTGGGAGGCTACGATATGTTCGAATTCGTGTTTGTCTCCTTGTGATAGCGTGGAACTGATGCCGAAAAAAGTGGGAGGTTTTGTTGTTAAAAACCATAGAGATAGATAATGGTTTGTTTTATCAAACACGTTCGTTGTACGGTTTTTGCAATTATTAAAATAAAGAAGATAATTGTTTGGAATTAAAATTCTGCAAAATTGCCCGGTACATTGACCCTTTTCCCTTGCCACCCGCAGGGTATGCTTATAACCTTCTTCTATTAAATGAAAACGTCGTTCATCAATGACGTCATCATTAAATTATTGACATTGATAATATGGACATGTTTACTCTCCTGGCACTTTGTAGATATTATATATGCATGTATGACGAATATTTAGTTTTCTTCTAGTATTTTTTTCGCGATAATTTTTCACGTATATCCGCTGATGTTAATACATGTTTTATCAGATACACGTTATCTGTGATCGCTGTTCTTTTCTGTTTTTTTGGCGTAGGTGATGTGTAAGCCCAGTTATATGAATAGGTACTGGCTTCCATCTCACTAGACCTATTTTTCCTCTTATATTTATGTGATGTATGGGTTTTTTCAATTTCAGTAATTGGAGACATTTTCACTCGTGGTTTATCAGGCGGAGAGAAGAAGAGGGCTAGCATCGCGTGTGAACTTCTCCGAGACCCAGATATACTCCTGGTAGACGTGAGTTAACACAAAATAGATTATACACATGATAAAAAGGGTCTTGTTTGGGTAATATTTCAAAGGAAGGTAAACATATAGGAAACTTTACATCGTGATAAAGGATAAGTGTAAGATACTCGCAGGTTATTGCACCTATGAAATGTGGTAATAAAAAAGGCTGTGTTTTCGCTCTAGGACTCATCGGTGCTGCTAGAAGCCAAAATATGGAAAAACCAAAATAATCCAAACTACTGTTGAAACAGAAGGGGATGCACATAAAACTTGTTTATTGTATGAATTTCAAACATTAAAGGAATATTGGCTACTTTCAAATTAATAACGACTAAAGTGTGTATATTATAACTATGCCATCACTAAAAAAAAGATAATTTTATCCACCAAAGCTACGGTAAACTTTGGGAACTACGAAAAATACTATTTCACCATAGGGAAAATGCTTGTGTTCGTATCTATGAAATATGGCTATAGATATGGATAAAGAAAATAAACACATGTTTTTGCTATGTTTGTTATATCTTAATATTTGCATATTGATGCCATGCGCACCTTTATTTTTATTTGCTTATTAACAGACAGCAGTGAAGATGGACGGTGACACAGTTATTACAACTAGTATTCATGACACAATTGTGCGCTCTCACAAATTATTGTAAACATATTCCGTTATTAAGGCGTTATACACTCTGTAGTAGATGATTCAAATATTTTAACAGGAACCGACTTCCGGTTTAGACTCCAGCACTGCACACAAACTGATGATACAGCTGAAGAACTACGCCACAGAGTATGACAAGACGATAGTGACCACGATACACCAGCCCTCCAGCCAAGTCTTTCATATGTTCTCCACCTTACTGCTCCTAGTGGAAGGACAGGTATATACAGTAATGTTTAGGTTGAACTACATGTAATAATGGTAATGTTTTAAACATTGTTTTTGTTCCGTTGTTGTTATTTAATATCATTATGCTATTTGTTAAGATTTTAAGCAATAAAAACAATTAAGTAGCGAGCATTTCTTTCTGTAAGAACTTTCCATAATGAAAAGTTAATCAATTATGATATTGATGTAAAATTCCTGAATTAATTGATTTCAATACGTAAAAACAAACAAACGTCTGTAAGTTACAATTTGTATGTACACTTAAAGTAAATTGTCCTAAACCTTGTTTTATCGTTTCTGAACAGGTTGTTTACTTAGGCTCTGCGAGTTCTGCGCTTGACTATTTGACAATTTTAGAAATACCATTTGAGGACGAATACAACCCAGCCGATATACTGTGTATGTGGAGAAATGTTATAAGTTAATTGTTTCATTGCAATATGTTTTTGGGGTGTTTTTTTGTACTCAGAGTTGGCTCTTCACTTTGGTTGTCTAATTATTACAATTATTATAATAAGCCATTACAATTCTTAAATATTTTTTTTTGTTAGTATGTGAGTAGTTAGTATGCATGTGGTTGTTAATTTATTAGTATTATTGTCCCTGCTCTCTATCGTATAGCTCTATATGGTGTTTGCCACCGAGCCATTCGTCATTGTACTTCTTTTTCTTTCCTTTTTTATTTTTCATTATCAGAATTTTCCCTTTTTAAAGTCATATTATTTAATTTACAACAAGTATCCACACTTAACTCGTATATCTCATTCTTCTTCGATGTTATACCATTAACATCACATCCTTACTCTCTATCTGGACATATTCTTGCATTCCCTTTCACACTCACCTTGTTAAATATGCTGGTAGTGATGTTATACTATTGTTATTATTTTTAAGTTGTATAAAATTAAACCTGTAGTTTACAAAAGATGAGAAAAGAAATAATAAATAAATACATATAGGCTAATTAGATAAATAGTGTTCTGGTCGAAATACTGTTGGACGTTTCAAATTTCCCGCTCGAACGTGAAGGGCACCCGTGTATTTTTGTTCGAGACCCCGCGTTATATCAGCCATGAAGCATGCTATGTGACTTCGGTCAAGTAACCGTGTCCGATGGATCCCGTTATTCTTACGGTACCACCTTGGGATTTCCTTGTGTAAGAAATATGTTGTGAACCTGGTGTCTAGTATTTCTGGTATAGCAGAATTGGCTATAAAAATGTCAACGAGTTAACATTCATATTTCAAAACAGCAATGATCATGAAACTGAGTTGAGTAAACGTTTTATTTGTATTTGTACTTATGCTAACTATCAAACATTTATAAAATGTCTTAACAGAAATTTTCGACGAATTATTGTTCCCATGCAATAGTTTCACAAAAAATGACAATATTCACAACGAAGATATTAAAATTTAAAACTTAAAAATAAAGTTTATTTTGGTAAAAAAATAAAAAACAAAATCTTTTTGTTCGATGGCCGATACCAATACTTTAGTAATCAAGACATTTCCCAACTTGTGCCGTGAAAGATGTCTCTTCCTTTCAACTACACGTAGTTTACTTTAGATAATTTCTAATTGCAGTGGATGCTGTGACGTCACACAGTGACACAATCAATATCATAAAACAAGGAGGCTTAGAAAAAAGGTAAGTACATCATGTAAGTGATCAAATCAGTTACTCTATCCACATGGAAAACTGCGTATAACATTGAAGTTATCATAAAGACTTAACTGTGTGTGATGTAGTTTTTGTTGATCTCTACAGATACAACACCACTCGTCAACCTTCCCAATGTCGAAAGCTTCAAGGCGTGGACACTCATAGTAATGATAGTAAGTAGCAACACCCAGAGTACATTTGTGTTAAAATTATTATCAAAAGCTATTCTTTTTAGGTGATATTTATTAAACTCGATAAAGGTCGTTTCGTAGTAATCTTTAATGAAACAGGAATTTTGTTTGGTATTTTGCTGAGTAAACATATACATGTATAACCTGAATGATGTAACAGATACAGGCATGTCTGGATCGGCTGTTGTGGAGATTGTCGCTGATGAACAGGAGACAACTCATCGATGGCCCTCGTCATTCTGGATTCAGCTAGCAGTTCTAAACTGGAGATCTTTCAAACAAGCGAAAGGGAACATTACCTTGCTTGATGTTGCTGTTCCAGTTGTTTTGGCTGTCACCGTGTCACTTATTTTCTTCCGCATTGGGAACATAGAAACGTCTGCTCGAGACAAATTCGGTTTGGTATGTATTGCATGATGAAAATTATTAAGGAGTGTTCCGTGAATACTGTCTGTGAATCCGTGCCCCTTTTTTGTTTTGCTTTTCTGCCGTACCCACTCCTTTTTCTGTTTTCAATATGTGTAACTGTTACATTTGTCTGTTTCTTTAATTTCTTAGTTGCATCAATCAGTTTGGAATTCTAATTAATAGCGTATGTAATACTGGATGTTCTCCAAATAATAACGACAGTGATCACAGTTTACATGCATGCTGTCATGATACCATAAAACACACTTGCACCTTTATACGGTTGGGTTTCAGATCTTTTTCTTGCTCCCCATGTCAATCGTAAAACATTTAACACGAAATAAAGTAGTTAAAGCTTCAATCTGTCTGGTTTTTAAAATGGTGAGATGTATGAATCGTAAAAAGGCTTAACCAACTTTTGGCTGGAGGAACGGGTTATTATTAAAGGTGTTACACGGGGACGGTTTTTTTTCCAATAGCTAATATAAAATTCGTTTCGTGAACAACGGATGTTAATATGCGCATAAAAGATTAAATTGGTTTCGTGTGTTCTGATATATCATTAAACAACCATTGTATCATAATAGCATATATCAATTATCAAATTCAAGCAAATTACGTACTGTTTACCTCAAATCATAACATTAGTATTACAATATGTACCTTGTTTTCAATTAGTATATTACTGTAATCATTATATGAATTTCTGCGGTATAGGAGTTATGATCCTAAAAGTTGTTAACACAGAGTATGTTCACTTTTCGTTTGTGGTTTGTTCACATAGCATTGCAGGCACAAACTAACACCCTCAGCGACCCATCCCTTTGCAATAACGAAAATAATTATTTAACAAAACATATTATAAAAATATTTTTTAGTTTAATTATGACTTCAAGCTATGCTTGATAAGATGACGTTTTACAAACTGCTTCACATGACTGTGGCTGATACGTAACGTGACGTAATCCTATAGCTGGGTTTAAATTTGAAATGAGGAGTTTCTAAAGCGTCAATGTATGTTCATTAATGATATGCACATTAAAGCAAAGCAATACACATCAGATTTAGAAGACTGCTTCTCTTTACAAAAACAGATTTCATACCGATTCCAACAGCCATGTTATACCATGAACCATATTACTCCGCTCAAACTTTATATATATTCATTTTGATACAAAAAAAACATGTTGTTTACAGTTTTTGTTTATCTTTCATAGGTTTTCTTCACATTTGTTTTCATGGGATATGAGATCTCCTTAGCAACAGTTAGAGGCTGTAAGTATACGAGTAGCTAACATTTAAATTGTGGTAACCGTTATATTAACCGTTATATTAATGAAATGGCTTCGGTATTATATGTACAATTTAATCATGTCAATTCAAAATGTAGGAGCGTCTTCGTATCAATATACGGTTGGTCATTATTTTCGAGTAAATTTTGTGAAATACGAAGAGGGCCAAGAGGAAATATACTCAGGATGAAATTGTTAGTTTGACGAAAATTCTAAATTTGGTAGCAGAATATTGGCAAAACTCTTAGTAGCATAACCTGCATCTTTCCTGGTGAAAATGTTTGATACATAATATTAGGGTCCTTCAGATAAATTTTCAGGTATATTGACGACGTAAAACTTTTACGGATGAAACAAATATTGACCACGTCAACCTTATATATCCTAACGAACTAGTATCAAGGACACACCATTTTCTTTTTCAACAACCGACCATTGCTTCCAACGTGACAAACAGTGGCGACTTAATATTAAAGGGGAAGATTTGGATTTTCCGATCGTGTTCTTTCTATTTCTTGATACATGTAGTAAGGATAGTAACATCTTGTTTTCTGTTGCACGCGAATCGATATTCAAAAGCCTGGATAAATGTGACATGGTAGTTTTATTGCAGAAAATGTATGTAAATGTTAAGCAAGAAGCATTTAAAATTATACAAAAAGTGTTGTGTTGAAATGAGGATTTCCGCAGCTGATACGACTTGGCATGTAGTGCCCTCGAGACTAGTGGTTGTACCTGAACAAGTAATTTCATTGAATTCACGATGAAATCGGACATTTAGTAGTAGTAACTTGACACGAAAATACAAAAGTTATGGCATTTGAATTGCAGTTTTAATTTTAAAAAGTTTTAATTTAAAAAAATACGCCATCAAAGAAGCAGATATAAAACAAGATGAACATAACAGCAATTTTGTAAAGGCTTCAAGTCAGAAATGCCTATCACATAACCACTAAATCAGTAATAGCAGTTGTAGGTAGGGGTACATAGTTTAATCTTTATAATACTGCAATATTGACATTCAATGGTATGTATAAATAAAATCCTAACAGTATTTATTGAAGAGTTGCATCCCTTTTATATTAAAACTTATCATTTTCTGTGTGTTGAAGTGGATGCTGAGAGAGGCGTGGTGAATAAGGAAAGGACCGCGGGTATCTACAGACTGTCGGCCTACTATCTGTCTAAGATGATCAGTGAGATACCAGTGGTGTTGATCAACCCAGTCGTGATGGTTACCATTCTTTACTGGGTTGCTGGCCTGGGTGGGGTGGATGGTTACGTCGTTTACCTCAGTATCGGGATACTTTACAACCTACTGATGCAGGTAGTCATAAAACATATCAGCAAATAAACATATGTATCCAACGGTAAAACAAAACACTCATATGGACTTGTTGCATTATTTATATTTCTGCAGCTGATGTTAAATAAAACCTGTTGTATGACTTTGACGTCTTATATTAACTTAATATTGATATCAGTATTGTTTCAAAGTATATCAATACTACTTTTAATCACTAGGTTAGAAGTATCCTGATCATGTTTCACTGATATAGAGTGTCTGTGGTTTTGATTTCGATATGATATTTTTGTTACAGAGTGTTGCCCTTGTCATTGGATTATTCAGTGCTGACCTCCGGTTTAATATGGTGATCGTATTTATGTGTCTGGATGCGGGTCTTACCTTAGGTATTTATCAAAAGTGTGCTTTTATTTGTAGAATTGTTCTGAATTAGTCTGCGTCGACTTACTGTCAATATTATTCTGACTCGTTCACTAGTATGCGCACTGCATGAAAATTATTCCAATAGGTAGCAAAATATAAAATCAGTTTTAAATGGGAACTGTTAAAATTTTATACTACCTTACCGCACTATAACAAAAAAAACATTCCAAAATTCAAGTCCCTTGTTTAATATCTACTAATAATATAGACTATGATTTGCAGATAGTTATTTAATAGATGGGAAAACATTTAAGAATAAAAAGACGCAATGATTACCTTTCTAGGATGAAGAAATTTCATTCCCAGAGCTTAGAACTGTTTTCGGTTTGTTCGCAGAAAATCCCTCAAACTACATTTCTGTTACTTAAAATGACGCTCAAAAATGAGTTCATGCTTCACAATAACATAAAGGATAAGAAAATTAAAAATTAAACTCAACTATAAAAATTGAGAGATATATCGGAAACTAAAAGATTGATAAGTATGGAAATTGAAGCATTTTTTTTTTCAGGAGGAGTATATTCTGTTAATCCCCCGGAGTGGTTATGGTGGGGAAAATATCTGGCCTTTTCCCACTACCCCTCCGCCGCTACACTGACGTACCTAATGGCGGACATGCTCCCTGTGTGGTAGGTTAAGCCAGTATGCTGTATATTGTAAACTACATGTTGTATTTCTGCTTTGAAAACTGTCAACTGACTTCCTTCGAATATTAATAATATAAAATAAGTGTTGATCACACATTCCGTATTCTTTTTATCATCAGACGTTACAACAGCGTTTTCTATAATTTTATTTCATCATTGAAAATCTCAAACGGTCTGGTGTGGATTTAACATTTTAAGGGTTGAAAAGTGTTGATACCAATCGCTTTGAAGCATGAAATATATGTTTATTCGATATTAGATTCCACCGTGTGAAATCAGTTATTGTATGTAAATGTATTTTAATTGAGATCTAAGTAAAAGGGTAGACTGTTACCTCACTTCTAGCTTTGTTTTATCTGTAACTTATCAATCTCTTTTTACAAAATGTTCTCCATATGTTTGGAGATGAAAAATACATGGTATTATAATCCAGAGGTTTGTTGGTAATGAAATTAGACCAGTGCTGACATTTACCCGCAATGCATTGATAATGGGAATCTAACTCTAACCTCACGTGATGTACTAGATGGATTAGGAATTGAACTGCCGGTGTATTTCTATGTAATAACAATGGTAATTGCGTTTTGTGTTTTTCGTACCAGTGGTTACTTTGTGTTACGGTTTAAGAAATTTTGAAATCAATTATAATGTCAATCACTGAACACTTCATGTGTGCGGTTGTTATGTTAAAGGTTCTCATAATGTATTAGCGTTTACGTTGGAAATCTAGAAAACATCCGTAAGCACGTCACGTTACATCGGGAACAGATCTCTCATGAAAAATGAAAACAAACTACTTGTTAAATTTTGAAATGTATATTATACACGAAGTAAAGGAAACAATAATTACAGTAGTTGTATGACGACAGGAAGTTTTAAACACTTCAGCTTGTAATTGTCTCTCAACCTACACTTCCTTAAGGGTTCCTGTCACATTGCCGGCAAACACTAAAGAACGCCACTTCACGTTTTTGTACATACAAAAACCTCCCCTTATATATTTGCGTTTCGAAAACAACAACTGTAGACCATGTTTAATCCTGGTCTGACTATGCTGCAGTCTTACAGTCAGCACAACGTTTTTTAAGAGAGGGGATCCTGAACGTCATTACCTTGGAGAAACGAAGCCGCTAGAGAGAATACAAAAATCTATAAATAGTAACGACGAATGTTATCTTGACATTAGTATCCTTAAACACAAACAGGTTCTAGATAATCTCGTGCATGACCAATATTTGAAGTTTGATAAAAATCAATGGAATGCTATATCGTCTCGAATGGATACAACTACTTTAGTTACTTCATATGTAATAAGCAGACATACTATTTAAACAATCAATTATAATGTTCAAAAGCCCGAAATCTATTATCTGTGATATCTAGTCGCGTGTCGCGTTTGAAGATCATTCCTGTCCTGGTAGGTATTGTTTATCTTCATCGTTAAGGATACACTTCGTGTTCGACCCTGAAAACAAAAATGGTACTTTGTAGATTCGATACAAGTATTAATCAATAACATTACATAAGCATCGGTGTTGCTGCACATTGTATATTATGTTCTGTATTCTATATACCGCATACGTCCTCATTTAAGCGCGGTATCTGTCTTTGTATATTGTACATGTTTACCAGGTTTCATAAAAGTCCTAACCTGAGTCGATGTATATTATTCCAAGTTTCAGCAGAATCAAACGAAATCTATTTTGTTATGACATATTCCAGGGATGCAGATTGTGGAGTTATACATAAACATATGTGAAACAAACCATAGCTATAAGTGTATGCTTTCTGATAGGGACTATAGTGAGCCTCGATTTGAATGAGGCATTCTCCAAGATGGCTTCCAGGTAACTACATTTGCTGGGTGTATGTCTACAATGTAATACAGATGTCATACAATGCCTGCGTCCGAGTCGTTTGTACAACAACACAACATGGTGTCAGAACGTGGTCTTCGTTGGAATAGCGGTAAGAGGTTACCACCACAGTGATATAGACTCTAAATTAATGTGATTTTCATGCGGTACTCGAAGACGCTGTCTCGCCACGTGGTTTAGCTATAGCTCAACCCACAGATAATAACACAGGTACTGATAAGAATTTCGTCGTAATGGCCACGTACCAGGTACAACCCCCAGAGAGCTTTACGTTTGCTAAACCCGATGAATGGCCCAAGTGGCTGAAGCGGTTTGAACGGTTCAGGATAGCGGCAGGACTAGGTGCTAAAGAAGGCCCAGTCCAAATGAATACGTTTATCTATGCAATGGGAGGAGAGGCAGAGGATATCATCAAATCATTCGGATTGTCTGAAGATGATTCCAAAGATTATGACAAGGTTGTGGAAACATTTGATAAATATTTCATAACACGACGAAATACGATTTTTGAAAGAGCTAAATTTAACCACAGACGACAGGATGAGGGCGAGACTGCAGAGAATTTCATCATGGCATTATATTCACTTGTCGAACACTGTGAGTATGGAGATCTGAAATCCGAGATGATACGAGATCGTATAGTTGTTGGTATTCGTGACAGTCGTTTGTCGGAGAAACTCCAGCTCGATGCCAAGCTTACCCTGGAAAAGGCTGTTACACAGGTACGACAGTCTGAAGCAGTTAAAATGCAGCAGTCAGTTGTAAGGGACAGATATACTACATCAAGTGGTAGCCAGGTAGGCAACAGAGAGATGCAGTAGTTCGCAAGGGTCCCAAGCACAAATTGCCAGGAAACCGGAAGTCATTTGAGAACCGGAAGTCGTTCGATAACCGGAAGTTGTCTGACACCAAGAAGTCATTTCACACTCAGTCCAAGTCAAACCCAGAATGTCACAAATGTGGATTCCGGCATAGGAAGGAAAGTTGCCCGGCTAAGGATGCTGAATGCAGAAAACGTCATAAGAAGGGACACTATGCAAAGAAGTGTCGCACGACAGTCGGTGAAATATACACAAATAGCTTTCTGGGAGCTGTTGAAAGTGAGGAAACTCGAGAACACTCGCCATAGACCATATACTTGGTAGTACAGACAGGACAGACTGGTACACCGGTCTGTTTTAAGATTGACACTGGGGCTGATGTTACGGCTTTACCCGAGCATGTTTTTCAACATAGGGGTCAGAAATTACAACACTCATCAAGGATTCTACAAGGTCCAGGTCAGAACCGCCTAAAGGTGTTAGGAAAATTTTCCAGTGTGTTATCCACTGAGAAGGGAACTCAGGCAGAGACAGAAATCTATGTTATCAAAACGTTAAGCAAACCATTATTGGTCAGGCCAGCGATTGAAAAGCTTAATCTTGTGAAAACGTTAGCTTCAGTACAGTCAACAGAGAATATTAAGGTTAAATATCCAAAACTGTTCAGTGGACTTGGTAAACTAAAAGGGGATTATACAATTAAACTCCGCGATGACGCCACACCATCTGCTCTCACTTCACCAAGGACAAGGTCAAGGACGAACTTGCTAGGATGGAGGGCCTAGGGGTTATCTCCCCTGTTGAGGAACCAACTGATTGGTGCTCAGGACTGGTTGTGGTACCCAAAAAAGATGGAATTGTCCGTATATGTGTGGATCTGACACAGCTGAACAAATGGGTTCGCAGGGAGCACCTACAACTCCTAAGCGTAGAACAGACTTTACACCGATTGACCGGAGCCGAAGTCTTCTCCAAAATTGATGCAAACTCAGGATTCTGGCAGCTTCCATTAGAACAAACCTCCAGATTGTTGACAACTTTCATAACTCCATTTGGCCGGTACTGTTTCAACCGCCTACCCTTTGGCATCTCATCGGCACCTGAACATTTTCAAAGGAGAATGTGTAACTTACTGGATAATGTGCCAGGAGTAGTTGTCAGATGGACGACGTGCTGATATTTGGGGCTACACGGAAGGAACATGATGAGCGATTAGACACAGTGCTACAGAAAGTTGGGAAAGCAGGGATCACGTTAAATGGTGGAAAGTGTGAGTTCTCACAGAAGAGAGTCACATTTGTAGGACATGTCATAGATGAGACGGGAATACGCCCAGACCCTGCTAAGGTTAGAGCTATCGTGAACTTTGAGGCTCCTACTAATGTCATAGAGGTTAGGAGAACGTTTGGACGTGGGACAAACCTCAGTCACATGCATTTGTAATGATCAAACATGAACTAAGCTCCACACCAGTATTGTCATTATATGATTTCGCGGCAATTACTAAAATTTCTGCCGACGCATCATCCTATGGTATAGGTGGAGTCGTACTTAAGGACAGCAAAGAGGATGACTGGAGGCCGATAGGATACGCGTCGCGATCTATGAGCCCAACAGAACAGCGGTACGCGCAGTTGGAAAAAGAAGCACTCGCGGTGACATGGATGTGTGAAAAGTCATCAGACTTGATCACAGGATTACATTATCGCATTGAAACAGATCACAAACCGTTGGTTTCCCTGCTAGGGTCCAATGCGATATCTGAGTTACCTCCAAGGGTCCAGAGATTTAGGATGCGCCTTATGCGATATGACTACAGCATCACACATGTGCCCGGTAAATTACTTTATACCGCGGATGCTCTGTCAAGAGCCCCCTTGGATCAGCGAGGATCAGAGGAGGAGGAATTTCAAAATGAAGTCGAAGCCTTTGTCGACTCCATAGTAGATGAAATTCCAGCTACAGAAGTTCGCTTAAATGAGATTCGGGTAAAATTACAGGAGGACAGTGTTTGTAAAATCGTCATGGACTACTGTCAAGACGGATGGCCCGGATATGAGAACCCCATGATAACTGTTTCTACTAGACCATATTGGCAGTTAAGAGAAGAACTCTCTGTGTGTCATGGTTTGCTCATGAGAGGAAGTAGACTTGTTATTCCTACGTCTATGAGGGCAGAAATCCAACAGAAACTAAATGAGGGACACCAGGGGATTGTTAAGTGCCGTGAACGCGCTAAGAACTCTGTATGGTGGCCAGGTTTCAGCAGAGAAATTGAAGATGTTGTGAAAAACTGTCTATCGTGTTTAAAACACAGGACGGAGAGGCCAGAACCTCCTATGCCTTCCTACTTCCCAGATCGACCCTGGCAAAAATTGGGGTCTGATCTGTTCTACTGGAAAGGGGTCAACTATCTGCTACTGAGATCGCTAAGTTAAGCTCCACGACCTCGGAAGCGATAATTGGACATCTCAAATCAATATTCGCACGGCATGGGATTCCAGAGACTTTGATATCGGACAATGGTCCACAATACGCAAGTACAACGTTTCAGAAATTTGCGCGAGATTATGGGTTCAAACACTCAACCAGCAGCCCATATTACCCTCAAGGGAACGGGGAAGCTAAGAGAGTAGTACAGACAGTGAAACGACTGCTAAGTGGCTCTCAAGATCCTTATTTAGCCCTACTAGCATGTCGTGCGACACCGCTACGGAACGGCTACAGTCCTTCTGAACTACTGATGGGCCGGAAACTCCGTACAACTCTTCCGGAGAGTGCAGCAAATCTCTCTCCTAAGTGGCCAGATCTCGAGTATGTTCGAGTCAAAGAACAGGTAGATCGAACATCTCAAAGGCTCTACTTTGATAGATCACATCGTGCAGTTCAACGCTCAGAGTTACATCCGGGAGAAACAGTGTGGGTGAAAGGACCCAGAGGAGAGTGCAGTGGTACAATCACCAAATCATTGAATGATCGCTCGTACTGTGTCAGCACACCGTCAGGTCAGATTCGACGGAACAGGAGACAGCTGGTCCAAGCTCCAGCGATGAGGCCAGATAAACCCCAAGCCAGTGGATGTGGAGATGTTCCCAGTCATGCGAATGAACCATTTGAACAGTCTGAGCATAATTCCCCAGTCAAGGCTCCAAAGCCAACTGGGTCTCCCAAGTCAAGAACTAATTCAAAAATGACTGTTGGTAAAAGTTCAGATCTAGATATAGGGTCTAGCAGTGAGATAGGGTCAGGGAGTGGTGTAACTGTCACTCGCTCAGGTAGAGTTTCAGTCGTTCCAGACAGGATGAACTTGTGAAATAAGCTCGAATGGACTGTGTTAATTGTTCAGATTTTAATACTATAGTAGGCAGCTCTTGAATTTATGTTTAGTTGGAAAAGACTAGTCTAAAGATATCTTCATAGATATTGATAGTCTGAATAGCTTTATTATGGGTTAATCATATTCAGTTTAATGTTATGAGATAATTTCATGTTACTTGTAAAATATCCAGAAAGGGTGATGTGGAGTTATACATAAACATATGTGAAACAGACTATAGTTATAAGTGTATGCTTTCTGATAGGGACTATAGTGAGCCTCGATTTGAATGAGGCATTCTCCAAGATGGCTTCCAGGTAACTTCATGTGCTGGGTGTATGTCTACAATGTAATACAGATGTCATACAATGCCTGCGTCCGAGTCGTTTGTACAACAACACAACACAGATAACGAAAGTGAGCGTAACCCCTGGAGTATCAAAGATGAACCATGATTCGAAACTTAGACTTCAGTTCATATTTTGTCGTTCTAACAAACTGATCTACTGGTCATCGGATGTATTCTGGCTCTGTCTTAATTAAGTAATATCCAAAACGAAAATAAGGGGAGATAAAACGTGTGTTTGTACGACAAACTACAGAGGAATTATGTAGCGTTTTCCTGCATAGGAACAAGAATATTGGAAAAAAATACCTTTTTTTTGCAAATGAAAGCGACATTCGTCGCTGTGCATTCCACATCATTCCATTTAAAGGCAGAAGATCCTTGCAGCGACAGACAACTTTCAACACCTTTGTGATTGTTAGGTTCTTTTGGTGCCCAGTCAGTATATCCAATAAACTCGCCAGATCTCCTCCAGGTCCATTTACCTTCCGTAAGATGTCCTCCAAGGTAATAATGATAATTCAATACCATTACTAAAAATATAAATAATTTACACAATTAGCATTCATAATGGATTGGCTATATGGCCCAGTGAAATGTTGTTTTGTTTTGCTTTCTGCATATAGGCGATTATTTGCTGTCCCAAATGTATCTTAAACAACGTTAATAAAACTAGTAATGTCGTTTAAAAAATACATTTCCCCTAAAGTATCATTCTTTATATAAACCTTATTGAATATCCTGAAAACAAACTAATCATACATGGCGAAAACATGTTACATGCATTTCTTCCAAAAATATAGCAATCAAGCCTTTTACGTTTGATAATGAAAGATGAACGAATGAAACAAACATGATAGCACCTTTACAATTTTTTATAGATATAGTATGCCAAATACTAATTAAACTACACCATACCGCTAGTTCGTCCTTTCAAGACTCATAGGTGATGCTAGGGGCCAAAACTATGGAAATTCAAATTTGTTTTAACGACAATAAACTCTAATTTACACGAATTTTAAAATGAGGGACGTACAGTTTGATTTCAAATCAATAACAAGTAAAATGTGTAATCATGAACTGTGCCACTACTAATAAAAATAGATATATGTGGACATCGAGGTAACGGCAAACCTTGGGGACTAAGAACCCCACCAGCAGTGTCTGATTAATGTGCCGCCTTATATCTTGGCAAATAAACATTACACACACACGTGATTTATACTTTGTACTATTGTAATATTACAGTTTATTATAGAACAATATTGTAGAGGTATAGCACGGGTAAAAAGGGAGACAAATCTGTGAAACAAAGGATTCAACAAATTAAATCTACCATACACCAATGATATTGACTAACATAATCTTTCCCCGTCTTTGGGGTCAAGGCAGAAAACAAATCTTTCTCTTACCCAGAACAGGTGTTCACACTTTTCCCGGTATGAGATTAAAAGACACTTTCATGCCAAGGGATGTTAGATAAGAACATTCCATCCGAGGGGTTTTCAAATTGTGTAAAGCCCGAGGCTTTGCGCTTTACACTGGCGCAATCATGCTTTAATGCAATAATAGGAGCGCGAAAAACACTAAAATAAGACTACCGCTAAAATGTGCACGTTTACAGCATGCTTAATTCAGGTACCTTCATTGATACTGATCAATTTCATCTTGACAAATCGATTTTCCTCATCACTTCGAATGTCTGCTAGGTAGGAGTTCTTGTTCTCGCATATTTCCTAGAACAAAACGTGTCATTTCAGTTAACATCCTCGAAATTCCAGGGGTTACGCTCACGTTTTTGGCAATTTGTCAATACTGTGAAAGTAAACAATTATATGAAAGATGACCGTAAGACAAACACACCTAATTGTGACAGTATACTAAAACATTATAATATAAGCACAATGTAGCAGTTTCCTCTATCCTGTACTCGATTTTGATTATATAAGTCATTTTATAGCAATTGAATGTATAAGTATTATTACTTGACGTCATAATTATAAGACTGAACAATGAAATAACGTCAAGGGTGTTACTCACCAACGGATAACCTAAACATTTCCAATGATTCGGGAGAGAAGAAACTTCAGTGATTTTGCCAGAAAATAAATTTATCCTCATTATGAACAATTTTGAAATAAAATTATAGACATACTATTGCCTCTTCCCACGTTTTGCTTGTCTGAGAAAACCAGTAACAGTTATTGTCATAGTATACCCATCCAGTCCCACATCTCACCAAGATCGAACCTGCAATAGGAAGTCAAAGGAAAAGCTATAAAACACCTTATTTCTATCGCACACTTTGGTCAAACGTCTACGATAACATTGACTTCAATAAATAAATAAGTAGACTTCCTTTAACGTCGAGTACACTGCCAACAACAAACATAAGCATACACATTGTTAGCTTGATAAAGGTACCAGTCGGTCTTAAAACGTTGCGACACGTTTAATAGTACATTGTTTGTGAGGAAGTAAAACTTTGATTTCACATATTTCCAAACTAATGAATCTTTTTGAAAACAAACAGAAGCTTTGTAGAGCATTTGTACGACGCCGCAAAGGACCAAATTATGTTTTTGTAGTGGAGGACAATACACTGGGGAAAATCAGCGTGCCATCGAAGGGAAAACAACTTACCCTATCAGAAATCATTGTCTTTTTCCGTGGAAAAGGCATTAACCTGAAACCAACCAATCAGCTGTCTTTGTGTCTTTAATTTTGCGATGACATATTCAAGGAGTGCAGAGAGCGTAAGTGAGCATTAACCTTGGGGTATCGAGGAAGTACCACTCACCGGTAGCAAGGTTAATTGATTATAATGGGTTGCAAGTAAGAGAATACTCAAGAAGAGGTTTGAGAACGACCTGAGAACATTTTTCCTATTCGTGAATGCATTTTCTCATTAAAAAAATCGTCTGCTTGCGCCATTGGACGTCCTGAACCGAAAATAGTACCCACTCAACAGGTCTTCTGCCTAGTTCGTCATAAGCATTCCATTTGGGATTATAAAATAAATTATAGTGAGGATAAATACATAAGTTTAAGCGTAAATGAGCTCTAATACTGTTTTAAAATATCTTTTAAAAACATTAGCCTATAAGTCAATTAGAAGATATGGTATTTTGTTAACGTCTCGACTTAAAACACGGGCTCGCGATGAGAAAAATGTTTTCAAGACAAACCCTGAAAACACAGTGTGATATTCTATACTTACAACTTTTAAATAATTAAAGATGAGATATTACCTCTTAGAGCAGAAGCAAACACGAACTCCCCATGCTGACGTCTGGTGTTTTCGGGTTCTGCCTGAAGGAGACGTCTGGTGTTTTCGGTTTCTGTCTGAAGGAGACGTCTGGTGTTTTCGGCTTCTGCCTGAAGGATGCGGCGTATCTCGGGTAGCGCATGCTCCATGATATCCGAGGTCTGTAGAGCCTTACAATGGCGCCTTTTGTGTTCGGTAAGGATATGTTGTTGGTAAGAAACATTCACTTGTACTAAAACTAACAACATGAACACCACACACTTCATTGTTAATGCTATTTGCTTCCGAAGTTCGCAATTGTGTTTTCAAATATAGGAAATAGGCCTAGTTTGACAATTTCAGTATGAGTTGGATGTCGTATGCACTTCCATATATCTAGTGTCAACAGCTTCGATTGCTGATCAACAATTTATATAACTACATTATATTGCCTCATCACTTTCACTTTCCATTTCCTTCGTAATTGTTTTATCCAAGTACTTGGTATCAAGTGCTTGCAAAATTTCCTTGTGTGTATTACGCAGTTCATGGAACAATACATGTGGACTTATTGTTTTACTACTACGCATTGTGGTACCGACAGTCAGAGACCATACTCAAGGCTCTCTCAGCAAGATATCTCTTAAAATTTGTAAATGTCCTTTGGTATATAGTTCTTGAACACGACAGCAAATCAACTGGCACGCAGATTATATATATAACATCAAATACATAGTTCTAATGCACACCAAGTGTTGTACACGGGTCATTCCTGGCCCCTCCGGCCGAGGTCTTCCCTGGCCTCCTTCTCCACATTCCAGAACCTCAACTTCCAACTCTCAACTCTAGACTCCCACTCTACTCTCTTATCCCCCTATAAATTCTCCTCGAGTACTTCTATGTACAACATCAACTATTGATGAATAGGCACCACCTATTGTACATAACACTGAGGTACATGCAGCAATTTAATCTTCTAAGCTAACATTTCCCTTCCGAATCAACAATACTAGATTAACCATACGGCAATAACAGTTACCCCTGTCTGTTTTGGGGAGATCACACTCTTCCGTTCCTATCTCTTTGTCATCCATGACTGACCTGGTCGCCACTAGTTGGAAATCACTATAGCACTATTTACAATGTCACAGTTCGCCGTCAAGCAATGCACGGTGTTAACGAAATCGTAAGATTTGACCTTATATATACTTTTGACCAAAGTGCTGCGCTCTATCGATACCCACTAGCTTACATGTTATAAGATGGTTCAATTCATTGTCATTAATTACTTAATTTACAGCCCATTTCATTACATGTGTCAAGTTCATTTTTCTACCTTGCAAGTTCACACTTGTTTGAGTACTGAATGCAACACAGACCTTAACTCTTTGCGTGCCGCATGCATTTTACGTCATATACCTTTGAGTGCCGCCAAGGCCGATCAGCCTTTTGACCTCGGTGCTGACGTTATAATAGGATAAAAGTATGACGTCATAACCTTTATTTCAACTTCATGAAATACTTTTTTTGTTTCTGAAATCAGCTCTGCTATTTTTTTATTCTTTTTATTTCTTTTTTTCTTGTATCATTTCAAATCTATTCTTAAATTGAAATTTCACCCCCTCCGGGAATATTTTCTTATTTTTTTCACTTACATTAACGTAACGTCAGAGGTTGACTCACAGTCTAAAGATTGCGGATCTCGCCACATCAACATTACATTGTCATATGAAGAAGGATGACATGTATATATTGTACATTTTATCATACATTGTATCTTGACAAAATGTAAGATGATCTTCATGCTCATTATGTTATCAAGAAAAAATAAAGCCTTTATTATTATTATTATTATATTATTATATGGTAGAATATACCACCATCAGATCAATTTCATCTACTTTAAATGTATAAACGTTTTGAATATAATGTCATTCATGTCTAAAAACTTCAAAATTGACCTTTTCTCTAATGTAATGTGCAAACAATTATGTACGGTAAACTGTATGTCTCAGAGCGTAAGTAAAGTATAGAGCTTTTGTTTGTTTTTGGTGACGTCACACAAAACACACACACACACAAACATGTATACTGGCAATGTATGAGTGGGACCGGGGAGTAGGGGTGGTGATGGGGAATATAGCCTCATGAACGATGCATCAGTAAGGCGTGTAGCTGGTACGCAGGTGAATTCACTAAATTGTCAAACAGAAAAAACAAAAACAAAACGCTGCTAATTGCATCGCTTGTCCCTCTATGAAGTCCCTGCCCCGGCCCCTCTCCTATTTTAAACTATTTCTAAGAAGAGCTTGTTGCGCCCATGTCATTTCAACACTCAGGTTTAGTCACCTGACATCACTTGAAAGTATGCAGGAAACGTCATACACATGATTTTTCGGAAAGAGGACGGAATGAAAACAATGATCATATGGCAATGGGCGTTAAAGAGTCATTTCCGGCCTCCACGTTGATACAGAATTAGTTGTTGTATTCGTAATCCGGGATAAATAAAGCATGCAAATATGAATTTTATGAAAAATCCTGCACCAGGAAAGATTGCCCCAGTTTACCAATATGATGTTTGTAAATGAAATTAGTCGATAAATTCAAGTTGAAATTCTTACTTTTTATGAATCAAAATATTACACAAGCCCCATGTCCAATACATTTCAATAGTTGAAAAAGAGTTTTATTTTATTTTTATAGATATGCTTTTTAACTGAATTTTTTTCTTTTCTTCTGTTAATTAGTTTTATGTCTAAGGTTCATTGAGTCATCGCTAGAAAATAGGTATAAAATTTATGTCAACCGCATATTAACTGTATTCATGTATCTTGCGTACTGTTAATATTCTTGCAAATCGGTAGGGTTAATTGCGGAGAAAAGTGAAAACAAACTAGTTGAAATATATATATCTAGACGAAATAAAGGAAGAAGCTTCATTGATTACGCACAAAACTTCGTGTGTTCCTTCAATGATAAAAAACTAAAGTAGTTGTATGATGACACGAATTTTTAAGCACTTCAGCTGATAACGTTCTCTCAACCTACAATTCCTTAAGGGTTCATGTCCAATTGCCGGCAAAACACTTAAGAACGCACGTCACTTCAGGTTTTTGGACAAACGAAAACCTCCCCTTATATTTTTCGTTTCGAAGACAACAACTGTAGACCATGTTGAATCCTGGTCTTACTAAGCTGCAGTCTTACAGTTAGAACAACATTATGTTTTAATCCAACCCTTTATCTTTTCATAAAAGTTCTGTAAGGTATGGTTTTCTTTACAGAAATGATTTATAAAGCTATGGTAATGTTAGAAGAAAAGTTTTCGATGCATTATCATTTTTCTTTGTGGGGATCCTTAACGTCATTATCTTTGGAAGGGTCTTCATCATTACCATCCTCGATGATCTAAGGGTTACGCTCGCTTATGCTCTCTGCACCCCTGGAATATGTCATAGAAAAATCTATTGAATTTTTCGGCTTTTTATCAAAATTCATGATGATCCTTAGATAGAGCTAAAGTAATGTTGGAAGCAATGTTTCCGATACATTTTTATCATCCTCTAAGGGTTACGCTCGCTTACGCTCTCTGCACCCCTGGAATATGTCATAGAAATATCGAAGGCTCAGTGTGCGCCACCTTAATTTTTCGGCTCTTTATTAAAATTCATGATGATCCTTAACTGAGTGTGTGTAGCGACGGACACTATACCTGTCCTTTTTCCCCCACAACGTTATGGCTGAGCATCAAACTTATTATCGTATAAAACATTTTGAAGAAAAGAAGAGGTTTTTTTTTAAATGATAAGACAAGACCTGATCAATATGCACCCACTTATATTTGTTGTCCAAGTTTATATATCAGCTTAACACTGTGTAATTTACATGACCCACTGATAATATCGTCAATTACATTTGGAAATATTATTTAAATCATAACTAATATTCATTATGCATAAATAATATCGCATATTATAGAAGTTGGAAATAGAATTTCGGCGATCATTTACCAAAAATCTAAACAGAAAGGTAAGCCCTTATAACATTTAAGTGTTAGGGTATGTTATCATTTGCATATAAAGGGAAGAAATCACTATGTTACTATAACGAAATGAATGCGTTTCTTGTTGTTATCACACTAGCGCAACATAATCATGTTGCAATTGTGCTAGTTGAGGTAGCTAAGAGGTAATTGTGGTAAGACATTTGTCCAAGAGTAAATTATTTCATTTCAAATATATTTTATTGATTCCAAAAAAGGATTGAGCAACAGGCTTCGCCTATATAAGCTTTCTCCATGGCTTCCAGCATATTTCAGATAGTTGAAGACATAGCTAATAGGTAATTGTGATAATACATTTGTCCAAGAATAAATTATTTCATTTCAAATATATTTTATTGATTAAACATAAGGATTGAGCAACAGGCTTTGGCTATATATGCTCCCTCCGTGGCTTCCAGCATACTTTAGATAGTTGAGGACATGGCTAAGAGGTAATTGTGATAAGATATTTGTCCAAGAGTAAATTATTTCATTTCAAATATATTTTATTGATTCAAAAAAAGGATTGAGCAACAGGCTTTGCCTTTATAAGCTCTCTCCGTGGCTTCCAGCATACTTTAGATAGTTGAAGACATGGCTAAGAGGTAATTGTGATAAGACATTTGTCCAAGAGTAAATTATTTCATTTCAAATACATTTTATTGATTAAACAAAAGGATTGAGGAACAGGCTTTGCCTTTATAAGCTCTCTCTCCATGGCGTACAGCATACTTTAGATAGTTGAAGACATAGCTAATAGGTAATTGTGATAAGACATTTGTCCAAGAGTAGATCATGATTGGATAAAATGTCCAAACGTTAAGTGGAACATCATACTCGGAAAAGAGATTCCGCTAGCTTGAAAAAATACCTGTCTGCATAAATCTTTGCTATATCAGTTGTTTAAGATTGATTTTTCTTGGGTTTTTTTCACGTAATCATTAGTAAATCTGGAATCAACAAAATAATTGTACATGCAACGTCATGTTTAAAAGGCCTTTTGTATAATTTTATTAGCTTCATGTATGTATATAATTGAACTTAGAACTTATTTTCTAAACAGCTTATCAGTGCTTTTTAAGAGTTATAACAGAACTATAGTTGATTAAATATAACATGTATTTTATTACTCATTATAACGTCACAGGAACGATGTAATGACGTCACTAATTCACGATAATGACCAATGTTTTTCCTTTTTTCTAAATATTTATAATGTGTGCTATTGAACATGCCACGAGATCATCCTGAACAATTTCTCATCACATTTTATTTCTAGAAAAGTCGTTCAGCTATTTGCATAGCTATCTTTTTTAGAAGATGGACTTAGAGCACAGACTTAACTGTTCGATTGCCCAATCAGATACCTTCTGCAATTGTAAAGGTTGCAGGTCTATCCGATGAATTCAAACCATATTTCGTTTCCATCTTAGTACAGAGTAGCCTAACACGTGAAGTAAGCACGTGACCAAAACAATGGTTCCTATATAACAGTATATGGGAAGGTCTATCCCAACACTATCCAGTATGTCACGTGACGTCAGGACAACAGTGGTATTAGCACGGCATCGTGGGTACATCGTCACACTCGTCTGATTACACCTGAAATGTGATGTTATATATTCCAAATTATTTGATTGAAAATTATGGAAGAAAAGTATAAATGCTATCAAAAAAAACAATACAATGACAGGGGGTATGTGAGTTAAATGTTATCATTATGAGATAAAAAGACAAATATTTTCACCGATAAAATGTATCAGTTCAACAACCACAATAGCAATCTTAACTACAGACTTCAGGCAAACCATCGACCTCAAACTTAATTACAGGCACCAACTAGAACATTCAGACGTCTAGGAAGTTTTACTGTTTGACTGACTCACCAAAGTGGATCCATATCGTTCAAAAGATAGGACACTGTTGCTGGGTAAGGGTAGTGGAGGATTAAAATGTATTTACTCCACCTCAGCCATGTCGGAGGATGTGTATTGTAAACACCTCCTGTAACATACAATAGCAGACAAAACAGGACAGTTATAGGATGTTATATAATACACAAATTTACACATGCTTAGATTACTTATCAGGCATATATTCCGTGAAGCGTCTATGATATTGTTTTATTAAATATCTCAAATTTAAACGGTAAACCTTATTATTCTTTATGGAAAATAATGTTAAAGCAACACAGAAAAAAGGTATATTCAAACATTTGCCCCAATAATGATAAAATAACGAAAGCATTCTTACAACTTACAATGAACATATTTTGACGACTTCGACACATATGTAGAAATGAATGTAACACACCCATAAGGGTGTCTGCACCTTAACAGTTTAGTAATCGATTACAGTAAGTCAAAACAAGTACGGCCAGCTAAATGTTTGAGACATTTTTGAATTTGACTTAATTGTTAGGGATTAATCTATTAAGTGCACACGACTATTTCCTTTAGAAAATATGGTGGTAATAATTTACTATTCAATATCAATAAACTTTAGAGAGGGATCAGATGAGAAAAAAGTAGGCCTAGTATAAGTCTAGCACATGTGAAGGTCTACGTCTTGGCCGTAAGGGTTGTGCAATGTGCGGAAAGTACAAAGTAACAATTAAACATCTTGAGAAACAATAAGAATTCGAGGTAACGGCTGAAAGGCTGAAACAAAATGTACGCATACTAATGATGTTTAATATAATGAAAGACTTCGATATTATCTGGTTCGATACATCTTCTTTAGAATGACCATGTTTATGCAATTTGCGGTGATTCTTGCGATGCTTATTGAATCGCTCATTTGAGAAGTACGTGGTTTGACCATATATCCAATACAAAAACATTATTGCAACAAAAGCTGTAAATTTTCAAAGGTTTTGACCAGTCAGTAGGTAAAATTCTATGTTAATATTTAACCACAAATGGGTGCCTACGAAAATTATATCCTGATATAAAAGCTGTACGCACCTGATTTTGAAGAAATCGTCACATTTTTTAATGTGTGTATAGCAATCATCACTGTACTTAATAGGCTTTCACAAGAAAACAATGTTTCAGAGATAAACAAAGACATTTTCTGTATTGCATCATCTACTTTATAAGGACAGAGGACACAATCTCATTTTAGTTAAAAGTGCCTGGTCTGTTGTCCTGGTTGTGAATACCAAAGGTCAAAGGCTAAGGTCGTAATGGGTAAGTCTTATTGTAAGTAAAGATTGCTTAATAACACTATTGTATGATCATTTAAACAAGTCGTTCATAATGCTGCAATAATCGACAAACATAATAACGGGGAAAAGTACACTCCTGATTAATGTTTATTATGGCTTGTGGTTTGACACGTTATTAATAACTGAATCTTACCTATCAATGTGCCACCTAGAAGACAAAATTCCAATAGCCGTATGGTGAGGTTTGTATTGACGAAACTTATTCCTATGACACTTGCCGCACTCTGTAATATCAAATAATAGAATTCAATCGATAAGTCTGAAATATGTAGACATCACCTTTAACTGTTTCAGTGTATCTTCCTATCTGTTAGAGTATTTCGAACTATCTGTTATACCATGCGGACGTTGCTATAGGAATATATCTGACTCTAGAACAGTTGTATAATATCTACAGGTATATTGGACATTAGCATTGGCTTTCATTGCCAGTGTTCAAAGCCGAACGTCTCTATTTATATTTGTATATATCCCGTTGATTTATAAATCCTCTAGCAAAATCTGTATGCCTGATGAACGATTATATTTAGTTGTATGCCTATTTAAGTTTCTATTTAGATGGTGCTACAGTTTGTAATATACACAGTGACCAAATTGGGTATACTCCTTTAACAAAAGACAATCATATTGGAAATTTACAGAATAGATATTGTAACGCTTCCTTTTCAATTTCTTGATATGCTAAACATGATTAACTTAGGTATTTCATATATCTTAATGCGTAACATGTCAATAGCATACAGAAACAATTGTTTCGTTAATTACTAGGTAGCTTTAAAGATTTCACACTAACGTGATGATGGAAACGCTTTCCCAGTTAGGTGTCTCACTCGTTCCTGGTGTTGCCTTTTCCTTTTTTTTGTGTTTGATCAGTTCCTGAGTTGAGTTTCCACCTTAATACCTGTTGATGGCTTTTTTTGTAGACTTTAATGTCATGGTTTTTTTTACTTGTGTGTCGAGAATGTGATACATTTGTTGTTCAAATTTACTCAAACATATAATTATTTTCGTATTTTCATTTATGGAAATGTATATATTTGACAGGGCTTTTAAGACAAACATCAGACAGGCTAATCAATTTCTATTTTAATTTATATATCACCCCAAAAAGAGCTGTTATACACTATATGATGCTAAACTCACCTGTATCAGAAGACAGTTAAGGATGCCGATACTACAATAGACGAAGTAACCGACCACACCTCCGAGACCAGCTGTCCAGTACATGGCCGTGTTAAACAGGGTCGGTATGACCAGTAGTAGGGGTAGTTCACTGGTCGAATATGACGCTTCTGATGAATAGGTATACCTTGTCATATTGATATCGATTGATGTTAATAGAAATTAAAAAATATTTGTATTATGATTTAAGACAGAAGTAGAAAGACGTCAGATAGTATTATTTATGAGTATTTTAAAGTATACATTGGAAAACAAAGTAAAATATGTAAGGGTTAATAAGAACAAGAAATGTAGATAGCCATGTGCTTTATTAACACCTAGTATATATATATTTATGTTCTCCTTCGTTCCTCATCCGTACATAAATCATTTCGTATCTATTTAGCAATAATAACATAAACCAAACAATTGTTTTTACGATTTAATAGCCTGCGAGATTCGTGTACAGCAATATATCATGTTTCACAAGATTCGCGCACTTGACGAAATTCAGGAATGTACTTCAGAGTCCACTCAATCAGTCCAATACACATTCCCGAACGCCACACTTAAAACACTGTCACTGGAATATGAATATATCTCAACCAACCGTGACTTCTACAAATACAAAAGTTACAATTAGCAAAGTACATACCAAATGAAATTACCCCCTTCGACCCACTCTACAGTATCTATTAAAGCTCAATGAATTATTACCTTATAATATATATATGTATATATACATACATATATATATTGTTATATATAAAAAATAAAAAATAAATACACGTCCGTACTGCTGTGAACGATCTCGTCGAATGCTAATACACACTAAATGCACGTGCGAAGTGATACACTACACCTGTAGCACGAATTTAAGAACTACACTACAAACGAAACGAAATTCATTTATGTTCTCCTTCGTTCCTCATCCGTACATAAATCATTTCGTATCTATTTAGCAATAATAACATAAACCAAACAATTGTTTTTACAATTTAATAGCCTGCGAGATTCGTGTACAGCAATAT